>NW_021832839.1:0-97436 GCF_006345805.1 Octopus sinensis
GACAATTTTCTGGAGTGAATGAATCCAGGCGTGTCATCGAACGAGTTGATTTGGTCAAGAAAACCAAGTTGAGCCTCTTTGTAACTCGATTGGGTGACCGACCAGTTCAGCCAATCAACAAAAGTGAGAATAGGAAACGTATTGCACTCAAATTCCATATTGGGGTTAAGAAATACTCCTCTGGTCACGTGAATTATCCCCGGATCCCTCGAAGAGTAGGGACCAAGATTAAGCATATGTTGGCGACTGTCATTGCTGTGAATATTGTCCCAAATTATCACTGGACGATTCATCATCTGCAAATCACTGTCGACATATCACCGAGTTTATGCAGGATAAAGAATCTGCACTGATTGTCCTGGCAATGACCGAGTCCCCAGTCCACAAAATGTCTATTCCCGACAGCAGACAATTCCCAATGGAGACCAAATAGTCCCAACATGTCTTTTTGTTTGCATAACTCGTACAGTACACTACGACTAAACAGACAGGGAAACCCGTCGGACAGAACAGGAACAGACGAGGATTCAAATACGTGAATATTCGGTTGGTGAGGTCGACCTGAGCCCCCGCGAGTGACGGAAACACGGCTTGGTCCCTCTCGCTCATTTTGAGGTCAATATCGTCGAAAAACAGTCCGAAAGAATTGCAGCCGAGTTGTTGGATCTGCTGATTAATTCTCCTTACTTGGCATAGTTTGGCGAGTAGTTTTTGGACATCTTCTCCGGACGAGTAGACAATATCTAATCCTGGGGAAATGGCATAAATCAATTCCACATTATTTTCCGAACTGGTTTCGATCAGTTTTTGGAAATTGTCTGAGGAATGTGAGAAAAATACTTAGTTCTGTGTCATCGTAGAGAACTCTCCACTGCAGTCGATGTTTGGGGTCGTCCTTGGGGGCGTAGATATATGTGTTGAGGTGTAGTTGGCCCATCCGATTGAACAGGGCCAGTCTTTGTGAATGAGTCCACGAAATTCCATAAAACCCTTTCAAATTAAGCCCAGAAAAACCTTCGACGATTCCTGAAAGATAAATTTGGCTATTCATATATCAACTAACTTTAAAAATGTATTCTAAAATAAATTATTTATTTTTTTACAATATAATTTTTTTAATTATTTATTATGATAAATAAATAAAATAACTTGTCACGTTATTCAGACATTTTTGCCTAAAAAACAACCAAAAGAATTGATTTATTCTGGGTAAATACTCTCAACAGAACAAAATAACTGGTCGGAAACGTGGTCATCCCACAGCAGGCCATCAGTCGTGTCATTAAACCCAGAATCCCGACTGCTGTCCTCCAAGGCTTTAAGGACTGAATGATCGTCGAATAAATCACAGTCAGACCAGGAGTCGTCAATCGTGGCACAATCCTCCTCAGGATTTATTTTCTGGAGACTGCCTTTGACTTGTTCAGGCGAGTGGATGAGACATTTCCTCACTTCTGCCGCCACTGACATCCAAAATCAAGAAATTTACATTTTTTAAGACTATGGACACTTTTGGGGAGTGTCCCGATGTGGGTTACAGTGAAATCTCCTGGAATTGAACTGTTGTGGCCAAATAATAGTTCTTCGTCTGTTATTTCCTCCTTCTTTAACATATTGGACTTGAAAATATATCTCAGATCACAGGCGTTATCCACATCATCACACTCCACCACAGACTTCATCGATATTATTTAAAATTTAAAATTACAACACAAAATGACTAATAAATAAATTTCGATATAATCAAATTCATTTTTTGTACCAAACTTCATAAATCTTTATTATTAAGGGAAAAATAAGGACAAAGGGGAGAAACAGCACACAAATGACACTTTGGAGAAATGGCCGTGCAAATAGACTGCCCAAAGCCTACGAGAACAGCATTAATCTGCCCCCAATGCTCTCTTCACTCAACCTGGACAAATACCTGGGAATATTTGCTTCCAACAGTCGACGTGTCTTTTCCGGATTTGCACAACCTCCTCCAAACCATCCAAGTCGATTGACAATTCTATGCACGTGTGTGTCCACAGCTATCCCCACGTTTTTTCCCCATGCAATATTCATGACTAAATTGGCCATTTTCTTGCCCACGCCTGGGAGTCTGCAGAGACCGTCCAATGTGTCTGGAATGTCCCCCTCTTGCTTGATCACATTCGTCACTCTCAGAATATATTCTGCCTTCTTCTACTGGACTAGTCAGGATAATTACGTTGAAAAAGCCGACTGGTTTTATTATGTTGGATAAGGCTGATTTGGTCAGTTTGGACACATTCTCGACATCCACTTTGGCCAAATTAGTCCTGAGGTTGTCCATTGCCTGGGCTGTCACTTGGTCTTTGGTTGACTGGACAACATGGCTCCAATGAGGGTTTGATAGCGGAAATCCTTGGGGGATGCTCTTTTATCCCCGAGCATGTGACATCCCATTGTGTCCACTGGACTGGTTATCGAGGACCTCATTTTGACAATCCCGTTATACTGGTGCCACCACACCTCATTCTGTTTCATTAATAAAATATTTAAATTTTAAATATTAATTGGTCTAGTGGGAATCGACAATATGAGCAATTTTGAAGTGAGTGTGGAAAAAGTGGGGAATATTCGAAGACATCGAGGCCGGCGTTGCATGCCCAGAGACATCCAAGACAACAAGGCCCTTCAAGAAGCCATAAAAACAGTATCCTCCACCACTAACGATAGCTACCCGAAAACTACAACTTTGAAATAGAAAAGACACTCTGGCGAATAAGAGAACTATCAGCCCGAACAGTGGCCTTACAAATGCCGGAAGGACTATTCCTCTTTGCCTGTACGATTGTGGATATCCTCGAACGGTTTGTAACCTGATGGAGTGCAGGTTCTCCCCCGGAGTGAGTGTAATCATAATGGCTGATGTGATCTACGGAGCCTGCTGTGTGGATGACTTGACTGCCGAGTCCTTAGGCGTGGATCTGCTGGTTCATTACGGCCACAGTTGTCTGGGTGGGTATGTTTGGCCACTCTAGTCTCCGTCAGTCAAATGTCGTCTGTTCGTCTGCTGTATGTGTTTGTTGACATTGCTTTCGATATTGCCCACTTGGTGGACACTCTTCAAGCCAATTTCAGTCCCCGAGAGAGGATTGCTGTGATGAGCACAGTCCAGTTTATTAAAAGCCTTCATGTCTTATCGGCTTATGATTTTTAGGAGTTAAAGACTTGTCTGCCTCTCTATAATATTGTCCTGCCCAGAGAGAAGCCTCTTTCCTCGTGTGAAGTACTCGGCTGTACTGCCCCTCGATTGGAGGACTTGGATCTAATCATGTCAGTCCTCCACTCATTTCCAGTTATGTGGGCGATGGAAGATTCCACAGCGAGGCTCTCATGATTGCTAACCCGAGACTTCCCCTCTATAAGTTGGGTGGGTTGATTCCTTGTAGTTACAGTCCCTATACTCGCACACTCACACGAGAATATTATGACTATGCTCAAATGATGAGTGTCCGTGGGAAGGATATTGAATTGGCCTCATCCGCACATACTTTTGGGCTAGTTCTGGGTACTTTGGGGAGACAGGGGTCACTCAAAGTGCTGCAATGTTTGGCACAGACATTCGAAAAGGCTCGTCGGTCGTTCGTCCTTGTGCTTATATCAGAACTGTCGCCCACACGAATGGCACATTTCGGGGATGCTATTGACGCGTATGTTTGTTATGTGCATTCCCAGATGGGTACAGGTTGCCTGTCCTCGTCTTTCCATTGACTGGGCTCGTGCTTATGACAAACCACTGTTGACTCCCTACGAAGGAATGGTGGCTGTTGGGGCAACCCCGTGGCGGGAGGACTATCCAATGGACTACTATGCATCTGCCAGTTTGGGGCCATGGACACCCAACCATGCTTGTTGACTATTACTTTATTGTTTAACTTTGATTGTTGTGCGGTATATTAGCATGGAATGTGAGTCGACATGTGGCAATTTTTCTGCACTATGTACCCCTCTCTTGTGCAGTTTGTAGTCTGGGACTGAAAATGAGTTGTGTATGCTTTTGAGGAGGGCACAGTCGTCGAATTTGACCACATTTCGTGACGCGTCCACATAACTGGAGACGTGGGACACAAACTAGTACTTTCTGTGCATTTCCAAGTCACCAGTCTCAACCCGCAGAGCAGTCCACACCAATTTGGAAGCCGGTTTGTTTATTCCTGCTTTTTTGTCAACTTTTGAGTAAAAATCATTAAATTCGGAGTTTGTCCTCACAACTTTTGCATTTACGAATCGCTCAGCGAGAAATGTCGTGGTCGAATAGAGCAATGGAAACTCCGTTCTTTTCTCCACTCTTTGAGGATTCAATTCATTTCTTGTCACTACAAGTCAATTAGTCAAGCACTTTGGTAGGGGGAATGTGGAAAATATTGAAGCATTTGACGATCAAACCACGCACAATCTCGGTAGTATTTCCGTGTATTTGCTGCTGGGTCATTCGCCTGTTCTTCCGAGGAGTGCGGAATCGAGTCCTCGCATGATAAACCCAAAAACAAGTCCAAAGAGGCTTGTTTCTTTTTATCTAGTCTTCCTTAAATGCAGACATACCAAAGAATGTGTTGCTGTAATATCGTGACAGATTGGGAATTATGTCGGTGGCCGTGGATATGATGTCTGAGGGGATGTAATAATAACGAATGTAGTGCACTAGACCAGAGCCTGCGTACTGAAATGAAAGTGCATCCCCCATTTCATCGTAGAGTTTCTCAAACGTTCTAAAATAATTAAATTAGAAAAGCAAACACAGAATAAATTGATTCAGGATGCAGCCGAGGGATGGAAATCAACCCCAAATTAAATATCTGCATTAATTAATGAAACAATTGCCTGATGTTCCAAAACATATCTTCCGATGGCAAATTGGGCAATATTTGTGCGGTCAAGACAGTCGACACAGTTAGTGCGAACAACCCCGGATTGTGTCATCTGCTCGTCCAGTCCAATACACTCGTAGTATTTAGTTCTGTCCACAATCTGGCGACTCAGCATCCTCAACCTTCCCAAGACCAGTTCATTAGGAGTACTGATAGACATAGATTAATACTTTTTCATGTCGAAATGTATGATTTCTATGCGGTTTCCAGACGGAAGGAATTGGTTGAGGTATTGTACAGCTGATTCGAGTTGATCCCCCAACTGGGACTCGTCGGAAGTCACATTTCTGCGAACAAGGTCGAGAACAATAAGAGGACATCCAAATCTGTACAGCAATTTATTAAAGTGGCGAGCAGTGAGAGTGAATCGAGGATCACAAACGGAGACTATTTTGAGGAAAATGAAATTACGAGTAATGGGAGGTCTTTTCCCGGCAGTGTTGTAATCTTGCATCCAAACAAGTGGGACTGACCCCCTGATTTGAACAAAAGAAGAAATTCGGAGACCCACAGACCTGTCACACACAATATGTTCGATTTCTACTTGATTGGCTACATTGCCCTGAATGTGAGTAGCTAAACGTACTCGTCCGTCACTGCCTCGTCGAAGATACCTTGTGCCTGCAAATCGAGCCGACCTTCGAGCGAGGAGAGCAATGGACAGTGTGATTCCGTATATGTGAATTCCTATGTGAGCAGAGTGGCATACTGTACTCCCTGAAGAATCCGTGGACGAGGGTGAGACGCCAAATGGGACTACGGAGATGTTTAAGGAGAAATCCATTCCACATAAACTGTTTGGCAGGCTGGTTGTGAAGATTGTTGTGTTGGTAAGAATTGGTCATGTCGTAGGTGTAGGAAAAGTAAAAATGGCATGTCAAGTCCACCGAACTAAACAAATTGTACAGTCTGCAATATTCTCACAATATCACTTTTTCTCCGTCCTGCTCTGGACAATATTGAACGTGTTGGAAATGTAAATATTCTCCACATGGGCAATGCTGTACACTTTGTGGTGGCCAATATCCCCCACGTACGAACGCCTGGTCACTACAAGCATGTAGAACCCGTCCGCCAGTTTGATAAAGCCCAGAATTCCGAACGCCAGAAGGGCTTCTACAACCAGTCATGGTCACTCAACTGTCTCCTCCCTCTGCCTTGAACTCTACTTTGTGTTTCCTGAGTACGTGGTTGAGTTCTCTGCGATTGAATTGTCGATCCTTGAATTTATTATATATATCTGTACCTCCATTGAGTCCAATAGCATGTCTTGGCTGACGTTTCTGTTGATAGTCAGTACCCAGTATTTGTCCTCCACCGTGCCCTCCGACCCCACACAGACCACATTCTGCGGTAATAACACTTTCGGATACGTTTATTGTCGAATATATTCGAATGCTTCTTATTTTCGAGGACATCACACCAAACACTCTGATAATTTATTTTAAATTAAAAAATATAATCTTCCACCTCTTTTTATTACGGATTCACCCAAAAAATCTCCACAGGATTATCAAATTTATTATTCGTGTCCTCATTCCGTTTGGATTAATTGAGGAAACCATTCAATAATGTGTGATGAGTGGACAATTTTTGTCCACGACTGATATTCTGCAGAGTATAATACATGCGGAACACGTAGCGTTCATAAATTAGTTAAGAAATATTGGCGACGGTTGATAACAATTAAGAAACGTCGAGAGTGCACCAAATAATGTCGACAAGCTCTCATAATTTGTTTTCTCAAAACTCAAAACGTCTCAACAACTCAACGGATAACAATTTGTTCAATTCCGTACCGCGCAGTCAGAATTATCCCCTAATGCCCTCATACTCGACGGACTTTCCCCCTTCCAACGAATATGCTATCACACCCTTCAACTACCATAATGTGCCTCCTACCAACTACTACCAGGACTTCCACTACTGTACTCTCGATAATCGAAAAAACGGGCCCCTGGAAGGCAGTTTTTCTTGTATTGTTTTACTAATAAAGGAATATAGATGATTACCGATACCCTTACCAAGTACAGCCAATCAACTCCCAATTCCACAATTTTATGCATAACTACTCTAACAGTCAGATTGCATGTTTCAAACATGTAGGCATGAATACACAACCCATCATGTACAGACCACACGAGTCGTTGAAAATAAGCAATTCAAGCATCCCCAAGCGAAAGAGAAGGAATTTGTTCACCCCCGCTCAAAACGCAGAGTTGGAGACACGTTTTCGATCTCAAAAGTACTTGTCGGCCCCCGAAAGGGAACAGTTGGCCAAAAGCATAAACCTGACAACAACACAAGTAAAAATATGGTTCCAAAACCATCGCTACAAGTACAAGAAGTATATCAAGGAGAAAGAAAAAAATGCCCCGGACGAACCAAACAAAGAGGAGTCACTACTTTTAGATGTTGAGTCAAACAAATACTTCCAAGAGGACCAGAAAGTCTGTTTGGAACGAATGGAAAAAGGGGACTACTCACTTGATGTTAAACCTTTTAAAAATTGGAATAATATATGAATATTAGTGTTGATTTTATCATGTGATAATTTGGTGAAAATGGCATTGTTTTGACCGGATGTCAGCAAATCGAGGAAACAGGCCTACATTGTCCGGACAGTGTCAACAACTCATGATCAGATAAGACAGGTTGTTAAATCACGGAGAATTGATATTTAATTAATTTATTGAGTGGTACAGCCAGCAGTGTATTCCTAAGTGCCACTTGGAAGCCTCACTAAGAATACCACCAACTGCTAGCATTGTCAATTAAATATATTTTTCTGCACTTTTACAGACAGGTCACGAAATGATGTTATGCTATGTTCCCTGCGTTATTTTTTGAACTAAAAAATAAAGGATTCACATTCCTTTCGTGCAGAAAACTAACCAGATTTGCACAAATAAAATAATTAGTTTGTTTGATGAAAAATAGTTGGCTCATTGAGATAAATAAAATAGAATTAGAATCGATTTAATAAACATTTTGTGGTTTGATAGAATTAATTAGCAGTGTTAGAATGAGCTGCACGTTTAACATTCACTACGGATATTTGGAAGGAATTGTTCGGGGATTCAAATCAGGTCTTCTAACCAGGTCGGACTACCAGAATCTGATGCAGTCGGAAAACCTCGAAGGTACCCAACCTGTGCCCACTTAGACGTAAAACTCCACCTCCAGGAAACAGACTATCAAACGGCCATTTCCAAGCTGGACGTGCTGGACGTAAACGAAATAGAAGAAAAACTGCAAGAAAGTTTTGTGACGCAATTCAACTACATTCGGAGTCACGCCACAGGCCAACTCAGTCGGTTCCTGGACTACATAACGTAGTGGTGAGTGATAAGGCAGGTATGGGTACATGATCGAGAATGTCGTCCTCCTCATCACAGGCGTAGTACACGACGTCCCAATCGCCGAGCTTCTCCCAAAGTGTCACCCCCTTGGCAGTTTCCTCGAAATGGGGGCAGTTCACTTGGCTACCTCATCCGAAGATTTGTACAGGAGCATAATGGTGGACACTCCTCTGGGTCGGGTCGCTTGATTCACGTAGGTCCCTACTTTGCGGGGTGTCTGTCGGAACAGGACTTGGACGAGACCAACATTGAGATTATTCGGAATGCCCTGTACAAGGCCTATTTGGAGGACTTTTATAAATATGTGGGGACTCTCGATTCAGTGACTCGTCAAGTGATGGAGGAAATATTGCAGTTCGAGGCCGACCGCCGTGTTTTTCTCATTACAATAAACTCCATCGGACGCACAGAAATGGCAAAGGACGACCGATTCAGATTGTACCCCAACTGTGGCCGACTGTCCCCGTTTGGGTACATGCGCCTGGCCATGGCTGACACCTACGACCAGGTGCGCTCGGTGGCCGACATTTATGCGGTTGGTTGTGTTCCCGAGCGTAGGACTACCGACTTATTTTCGAGGATGGGAGTAAGGACTTGGAGGAAAAGTTGTTGGAACATGAGGTGCAACTGAATGTCAACTCCTTCATGAATCAGTTCAGTTTTTCCGTGTTTTATTCATTTGTCCGACTGAAGGAACAGGAAATCAGGAACATTAGTTGGATATGTGAGTGCATTACTCACGGGAACACCAATAAAATGGACAATTACATTCCCACCTTCTAACATTCATTTCTCACTCTTAATTTACTATGTTGTCGAATATTTTGCGATAAAACGCTAATTAACCTCTGTTGGTCAAAGCATGAAAAAATCCAATAAAATTGCAGTAGAAATCAGAGAGTGGATGTTTATTTATTCACTCCCACACTGGTTGTATATAAAACTATTAGTAACGTCGATATAAATTTTAAAAGAATGAATTTCCTGACAGATTAAAACCAAAAACGAGTCTCAGAAGAAATTTTGAAATTTCCAAGACAGAGGGATATTTATTAGCACATTCGCGAGAATAAGAAAGTCATAATGTTTTTGCCCCTTGTGCTAAATCCTGGACGATTTTGTCTGTTAGACACCCCTCTTGAGATTGCTATTTTTCGAAGGCTGTCTAGGGCATCTCTATTTTTAGTAAAAATCCGGCATGCTTTAATTCATTATTTATGATCAGTGGTAGTGTCGTCCGTGGCCTGTCTCGAAGAAGACCCAAATTATTTTTTCATGATGTCATTAGCAATTGGTAGCAGACTTTTCAAAATTTATTTTAGACGAATAACTTAAAAACGTGTCAATTTCACTAATCATCACGTAAAATTTGTGATACTAGTATTCAGAATTAGAAGACATTCAGATAAAATAGAAATGGCAGGAGAAATGCGAATAAAAAATTGTAATCTTTTTTGTGTCTCAAAAATGACCTAGAATTACAATAATTTTTGATGTTTGAATTATTATTATTTGTCACTTACGCAAATCATAAACTTAACTATCATAAACTAGTTTTCCTATTCCACGATTAATATCCTTTTGCACATGTGTTTTCATGGCCCCCTTGTTACTTGCTAATGCTTTTAGACATCGAGATTCTCTATATTTTGCAGTTTTCTGTTTAGTTTTGCTAAATCTTGGTTTAATCCGGCAGGTAGGGTGACTCTGGGATTTCCACAGAATACCCCTTCGGGTTGGATTAAATAGATTTCTATCCCGATGTTTGGCAGAGTGAAACTGCCCAGTCTTAATATCTGGCCAAAATGTCGCCATCTAGAATTCAGGATTTCTATGGAGATCGGACTCGATCTGTGACTCGTATTCTTATAAAATGAGTCATGTCAGATCTGTGAACACTAGAATATTCAAAAGTGAGTCATCCGAGTCAGTTTAATTAAATCTGGTGAGTTGAATTCCCGAAACGTGATTTATGAAATTTCTCAAAAAGTAATCAACTCGGTTGAATTAAAATGAGTAGAATGGCTTACTTTTTGTTAAATTAATGTCCATCAAAATTTAAGAATTGATTTTTATCTTTTTAACATATTTTGTGAAAATAACGAATTTTGTTAAAAAATCATTTTTAGAAAGGCTTAAAAAACAAATTAAAATAATTATTTAAGTAAAAAGTTAGACAATTTAGATTTCAAAACTGCAAAAACCGACTTCAACAAAGTTTCTTCTTCGGGCAAAGAATCTTCGATTTGTTCAACATTTTTTATATAATTGTCATATAATTGAATTTTACCATCCAATTGCTTTATATACTCAAATTTTTTAAGACGACAACGACGAGCTGCCAATTTATTCGAAAGTCTGCGCTTCTCAATTTTTTCAGTTTCCTTTGGAAAAGTTTCGTATTTAGGAATTTGACAATTTGATAAATTCTGATCATAGTGAGTACTCGTTTTATCTTGACACGGCAGATCATAACTCATCCCGGCATAATTTTGGTCATTGCTATTTATTCCTGAAGAATACAAGTTTGAGTAGTCAGATAAGATATTATTGTCAATAGGAATAAACCTCGTGGGAATAAAATTTTGATTCAAAAAAAATGAATCATAGTAACTCATGTCAGAAAACTGAGGTGGATACAAATAATGAGGCTGATTTAAGCACTCCTGGGCTACAAACTGACTCTGTTCGGGAGGGTACCATTCAGGAAAAAAATAGTTGTTGTTCGTATTGTGATAATTGCTTCTGTATTTGTAAACGCTTTGACTGAATTTGAGGAGGGGGAATTCGTTGAAGAAAATATAACTTCTCTCAACCGGTGAGGACATTCTTTATTATAACTAAAAACATTAGTAAAATATTTTTAAAACGTTTAACTATGATATAAATTTAAAAATGTCAAAATGACAAGGTCAAAAAATAGGATAAGAAAATGATTAAAGAATAAAAAACCGCATACTTTTTACGTACAATTCGTCAGTGAAGGGAGTTCTAATTTATAATCTACGCGTTTTCGTGAAAATTTGAGAAATTGAATATTCACTATTAATGATAATTGAATAAATAGTATGACTAATGATTTAGGACAACCATTCAATCAAAACATACAATAAACTAATAATTTATTAAATATAAATAATTAGTAAAAAATAAGAAATTAAGCAGTTATAACGACAGAAGATTATTTCACCTTTTTAGCTGTTTCGACTCAACGAACTGGTTCTTGATATTTACTAATTTAAAAGGGCGATGCTTGTTTGTCCAAGGATATATTCAATTTTACTAATTTTATTACAAAATATTCCAAAAATGTTTATTAATAATAAAAATTTATCTAAAAATAATATGAATTCTGTTTAAATGCGGATAAAACGATATAATTTTTTAAAAATATACGTCGAATTAGCGTAGACTTCTTTTTTAATCTTTCAAAATCTCAAAAGTGGTTTTACCTTGTAGAGGTCGAACTCGAGTTGTATTTTTAATAAAAAATCATCTTATTTTTTCATTGGAAAATCAATTCGTTAATTAATTCGAGCAAAAATCAATAACTAAGTATAAATAACACATTTCAGAGGTTTTTATTGGATTATGAAGAGAAATTATTTCAAAAATTAAAATTTATGATAAGCCTGTTTAGATAAAGGATTATCATAGAACGAACACTGTCGCATGGGAAGTTTCTTAAAGATTTAGCTACTTGACAAGGAAAAAGCTTTTATTTTTGAAAAGGGAAACTTTTGAGGTTCTTTGCATCTGACAAAGCTAAATTAAAAATGAAAACTATTGAATAAAACGTAGTGATTAAAATTTCAAGGCTGTCACAATTCTGACCATTTTGGTAGAGATAAGCTTCTTATTTCATTAGCTATGAAATAAAAAGACTGCAAGTCTGTAAAATTATCTGACAGTGCGTTCTTTGTCAGGCAAGATAAGTAATTTAATTTGTAGTCTAAACAGTTAATGCGATATAAACCTTTTATTACACTATATTTGCTTATGCGCCACGGAACAGGTATATTGTTGATCTCGTGGATCTACAAAGATACTCGGAAAAAAACGATTCAACGTAGACGACTTAGTAATATCAAGAAACGACATCGTTTTAAATAACAAAGTCCTTATTATATGACAATATATCTGCGAAAATATATACCTTCACGCGAAAAAATAATCATTTTTATTCTGTCAAAGAAACTAAGGAAGAACTCGCAAATATACACATATCAATATTATCTAAATTAAAAATATATTTTTTCTGGAGATCTGTGCCCTGATTTCAGAAAGAAGCTTTCCGCTTTTAAGCTTTTCCACTCTGCTTTGGTGGTACAGACTTTGGTGGTGAAGTTAATTTTTGTTATATTTATTAGTTTATTTGATTTTTATTACTAAATTCAAGTTAAATGTCATATAATTAACAATTCATTAGTAGTCTATTCCAATTTTTTAAAAGAATTATTAGTAGAAAAATTCTGTAGATTATTTGAAGAATACATAGAATCTATTTTTATCATTCAAAAAATACCGTCAGTGCGATAACCAAATTAGAATGAATTTTGTAAACCGAATAAAAATTCGCGATGACAATTACCAGAAATGTTGAATTTAATGAAAGGAACAGTAATTGCTATAAGTAAAATACATATATAACCCCTTTAGATAATAATCCGGGATTAAATTTCTTTTCAAGTCCAAAAGAATAAATAATAACAAATATAAATGTTGTGACGAATATCCATAACAGTAAAAATATATTTGCACATAAATTAGCGTTTTTTTCAGTAATAGAAAGAGAAATTCCAAATGTTACCAAATCTAGAATCTACAAAAATGTATTTGGAGTAATTAAACTGATAATGTGACGGCAATGGCTGCATCTTTTGATAAAACATATGTTTTGTTCAGCATAAATAGTCACGATTAACCTAGTATATCATAAAAGTGATTAATTCAGTGAATATCATTAACATTGTATTGTTCTATTATAACAAAAATTTAATATTTATTAATAAAACTATTTATTCGTTTATATATCTAATGAATTTTCAGCTTTACGGCTTATCAGTTCCTTTCAAGTTCCCGTCTTGCAAGGGAGTGGGCACCGGAGCTGAGGCTCTTCCTATCTTCAGCGAAGTCTGACATCTTGATCATTAATGAGACTAAGGTGAAGGAAGCAATGAAAGTGGAATTTGAAGGCTACATGTCTATTAATATCATAATATACCAAAAGGATATCACAGTCTTGGAGACGACTGTTCTTATGCTATGAGTGCTTATGATATGGATCTCTTCAAGAGTTTGAATCTACACTACCTTGGAGTAATAGTCAACTGCCATGGTTCGTACGCCGACCACGTAGCTAAACAGAAGAAGAGGATCCTCAAAAGCTTAACCACGTTCCATCTGGATCCGGAAACGTACATATACAAAACGTGTGTACGACCAGTCCTCACATATGGCTACGAGGGCTGGCACGGTACGGAGGAGAGTGACTACCTTGTCGGAAAAAAACAAGACGTTTTGCATTGAAACTGGCTTATGGAGTATAACTTGATGAAAGGCTAGAAAGGTCGCAAGAATCTTCTGTGCCCACGATCCGGATGGTCTTGGAGAAAAATTGTTGACGCCGACTATAATTGGGGATACGCATTGAAAGAGACACTTCGGTACCTCGTTTAATCTCTATGTTAACTTATTTTCTTTCGGTTTCTGTTTTTTTGATCAATAAAAGACATTCCATTCCTTTCAAGTGGCGGTTCTTTTTCTGTGACTCTCGTCGTCTTCATTATTGATAATGTTTTTTTTACAATTTAATTAAAGAACGTCTACATTCCAATATATGACAGAATCCCGGGAAATTGTCACAATCTTAGCTTTGTAAATTAATTGGAATATTATATTTGGATTACCGAACTTGTTCCTATTTAGATGTACAATCAGACGACCCCACTAAGACACATATCATTCTCAAACTGTCCTCATCCAACAATGTTCCTAATAGCTGAATAAGCTTTCCTTTGCGAACAGTGTCAAACGCTCCGGATAGATCTATACCCAGTATGTAAACTGCCTCCCTCTTCTGAACTCACTTTGTCCCAAAGACAAGAATTTGTCCACGATAGAAGATATTCTGTGAAGAACAATCAATGAGAGTAGTTTTCGCAGAGATATTTAAAAAATTATAGGTCTGAGATTTTCTACCGGTTTAACCGCCTTCCCTAGTTTCTATACAGAAATTAACACTTCTTGTTCAAGTGAAACTCTGCTTTTGCGTAACTAATGAGCAAGTAAGCTTAGAGTATTTTGAAAGTTCTCCATTAATGCTATCAATCCCATACTCCTACCAGTTTTCATCTTTGTAAAAGTAATTGGAACAGTTAGACATATATGATATCTAACAAACTGAGATATGTGGTCATTGTCATTTCTAAGAGGGATTCCTCTTATTTTTCAGTCCTCTTATTTTTCAGTCTTTTTATCAAACATTCTTCTTCCATAGTCATCAAGTAGAATTAACTCTTTTAGGCCTATCTAGCAAACGAATAAGTCGGAACATTTTTGGGCCATAATTGAGCTGTTCAGCTTCTTCGGCTACGTAAGATTGTGAATCTATCAGCATGCATTTGAGATTAAATCCAGAGATGATGTAATATATTTAATCGTAAATAGGTAAAATCTCCCCATTCTGATTTTGTCTTTGTCCCACCAACTTCGTCATATGTCTTGCCGAATGTTTAAATGTCTTGTTGCACAAAAAAGATCAAATGAACTTCAGAAGTCTCCTAAAGCTGCGCCATTTGATTTCCTTATTCTTCTACTATAAGCTCCGATAGAATTTTTATCCTTACGACGTGTTCTCACTTTTGGATTCCAGTCACCTCCAAGGAAAATGAGAGGAGAAGCACGTATATCTCCTATAGTCATGGCAAGATTTGAGTAAACATTTTCAACTTGTTTAGGACATTTCATTGCTTTACCCATTGTTGATGCATATGCTTTAATGCTGATCAGAAGCGCTTTCCTCAGCATTACTTGTAAAACTGAGATCCGGTCATTAATTATCTAGCATTTGTAAATTTAGTTGGCATAGATTGCAAATCCACAGTCTTCCGGTTTTAGTAAGATAATCCTAAATAATCCAACAATCTCCTCAAAATTCTCGTTGAGCTTAGTTTCTTGAAGACAAGTTACTGAAGCTCCATAATAAATTAGGTTCTCATTCAATTGTGTTCTTTGTAGTGAAGAGGAAATTCCACTGATATTAAACATAAGCACAAATTCTCCAGGATGTGTATTCGACATTAATGCAATAGAGAGATGTGTTTAAGAGGAATAACTATCTTTAACAACTCTCCACAGTCAACTACAGATACTACACTTCGACAAAAGTACCTCATTATCCACCAAAAAGCACTTTGGGCACAAATATTTTCCCCGAAATGTGTGAAAGTGATAAACCTTATTATAATGATACAAACAGATGATTGTGAATGTTTGGATCGTTGTTGGGACAAATCAGAAAACCATATTCAGATTTTTGGCTTTTTAGGGTTTTGGAAATTGGTTTTTGGATAATAAAGGTTCCCACTTTTAAATTCATCAAAAGGCCTTTTAAATTTCTCTAGTCAATGCGCATATTAAATTGACATTTTATTTTTTTAATTTTAATTTTATTATTTGTTAATAAATTAATATACTCCTACAAAAAATTCAAAACAAATAAATTTCAAATAAAAAATCAAATGAATTTTTTTCGTGGAGCTCCGGAGGATGATCCTCAAGACAATACAAATAAAAACCCAACCTTTAAAGACCAGCACACCTTGGAGGAGAGAATCGCAATATTCAACCGCATACAAAGCAAAGATAACGAAAAGATCCCAGTCTCGCTAATTTCAGAACATTCCAGGTCATTTTAGAGGCAGATCCCTCCTCCACCCTGCCCCAACTGATCAGGAATCGATTCCAGACGAGCGCACACATCGAATTCTCCCATTTGATCAACGCAGTGCGGTGACCCTCACTTTATAAAATTCAGACGACGACTCGACTTGGACAGTGCCCACGCACTTTTCTTTTACGTGAAAGGAAGGCAGGCAATTTCCCCTCAGTCAAAAATGAGTTATCTCTACTCGGTATGTGTGTGTGTCTATTGGCAGAAATACAAGGACGAGGACGGATTTTTATATGTCACATACAAAAATGAGTTGGTCTACGGCCGAAATTGATGCTTAACCTATTTTCTCTAATCATTCTGTTTGCAGGTGATTTAATTATTGCATCAATTGCTCAATAATATTGATGTGGTGCGGCACTCATTTAAACAAATTAACCAAACAGATAGTCTAATCCTGGATGTGTAGTTTGGACAGAATGTTTGAATAATTTTCTGCGGTGGTAATATTATTGGTAACTCATTTCTTGAGCAATTTTTCCGCGGAATAGGCTGACGTCTTCTAAAACACTTTCCAGTTTCTCTACTGACTCTTCTAGTTCTATGTTTTGTAGTAAGTCAGGTCCACTCCACATAACAAGCTTACTTTTAAGTTTATATTTTAATTCGCGTAAATAATAATAAATTAACTACAATTCACAGCAGTGTCATGTGAATGTACAATGTTCATATTTTAAATATTTCTACAAAGAAATCAGTCAAAAATGTTTTTATTCTAAATTTATTTTTAACTCGCAATTTGGGAGTTAAATACCCACTCCGTTCAGTCGACTGTCTCTAATAAGGTGGTTGAAATACGTGTGGACCCGATACTATAGCCAATAAAAATAAACCGGGCATTCTACGACAAATTCGGAACATCATTACGAAGTTGGGATTACTTCTCAACAATTTTTGAAGCATTTGAAGTTGAGAAATTTGGAAAGCGAATTGAGGTTAATCCACAATGCAAAGGTGAATCGTTGGTTCTCATGTGGGGTGGAATAAACTACCAAAACTCCCTACAAGTCCATGACTCTGTGTTCAGACAATCGTAATAAAAAAAACTGAAAACATGCGCCCGGAGTACAAACTCTTGCCTACAACGGCCAAGCATTCGATGAATGAACGACTAAATAAAGGAAGCAGCCACCACGAGACACAAGAGGAACCTGTGAAGGATACAGACGCTGTATTCCGGCCTATGAATCTGGCGGAAGGAGGCGGATCGATAGCAAAGAGAAGCAAATTGGAACCAAAATTCTCATAAGATATTTTTTCAACTTGAATGAATTTAGTAATTTGGATTGGTTTAACAAAACTCGTAATCATTTTATGATAATTCTTAAACCACACTTGGAGAAAAATCTGAGATTAAATCGTTAATTGCCATAACGACGCATTTAAAAACCCAGCTCCCGACAAGCGGAATGTCTCATGATTTCAAGACAACTCTGGCAAACAATCGGAAAGTCGACATTTTGTACCTCCAACAGAAAAAGATCATGGAACGCGAAAAAAGTAAGAAAATAAATGAAATTGACCGACAAATGAACTGTTTGAGACATTCTGTTGTCCAAAGTGAAAAGACAGTCAGTGATGACCAAATAAAAAGAGGTTAAAACTTTTTTTCGATTGCAGAACACACTTCCCAACATTCAGTCGTCAAGGAAGTGGGAGAATGTGACTAATTATAACATTTCCTTCACTTACTGAATAACCCAACAGATCAGAACATTTAAAATATCAAACAATAGCACAAATAGGAAATAAAAGTGGGGAAATTAGTCAGCCTTCTTTTCTGTCTTGCGTGGAAATAAAACGAAGGTGACGACCGTGTATATAAGGAGAACAACCAGGAAGACAGCCCAAGACACGACAATGGCAGGGGGTGGAGGGGTGGTCACCAGTTCCCACTCGAATTTGGTATAAACGAGCAACTCGGTGAAAATGAAAGCCAGAAATATCCACGACTGAGGACCGAACCGATTGCAGGAATCCCTGAATTGTGAATAAAGAAGACAACTCCAAGTCGACGTAGCTGTAGATCTCACGGAGGGCCACGCCACCGGACAAATAAATGATGGCAGTCCTGAGGACACACAGAAAGTGCGACTCGGGGATCCACAGAGCAAACTTTATGTAGAAAAAGTTAACTTGTGCGAGCAAAAACTGCCATGAGAAAAAGGACTGACCATAAAAATGACGAAAATTGTGATAATCCATCGATGGAGACTGGCCGTGGGTCTCCAATTGTAGGTCTTCCAGTTATAAGGAGAGAATTGAAGCAGCAGTCGTTTAGTCTTGCCTCTGCGGTGGGGAAGGAGAGGAACCTCATGCTGGGAATGCTTCTCAGGGACTTCCAGTGGTAGGGCTTGATTTTGAGATAGTCGAGGACTCGCAGTCCCAAATAAATGCCCGTCGAATTGGTAAGGAGAATGTCGAGAATGAACTAGACATAGAGAAGAGTGCTCACATGGTCCCACCAACACTCGATGAAGTTGGGGAGTTGGTGCATGAGTGTGTACTCCATCACTTCGAATCCCAGACTGATGATGTGGCACAGCAACCAATCACGCAGAATCAGAGCCTAAATAACAACATGGGACCTCACTTGTAGAAACCAGCCGAAAAAATGTGCCGCAATGAACATGTCCAGTTTGTCCTACAATAAACGTGACCTTCAACCTTAAAGAATTTGAAAGGGTCGTCGGGATTGGCCACTGGGTCGTATATTGCACAATTCCCGTACTGTCGCTCCTTGAATGGTTGGCCCAGGGAAGGATCGAACACCTTCATCATGTTCCGGGCATCCCCCGCAGTCTAAGTCAGTCACTTCATGTACTTGGAAGAGAAGAAAGATGAGGGCAAGTTCGTAAAGTATCGAGACCGCCAAGACCAGTCTCCACAGTGCTGCCAATAACATTCAGAAGGCAACCAGGGTGGGGTCTCATGAAGGGCCCGTCGGGGAGTTGGATCACACAGTAGAACAGGAAGGACACGATGACTGCCACGAATCCTCTACTGACTGAATGTACAGCCCAAACCGCTTCTTGTTATAAAGAGGGTCGCTAAAGTCCCCGTAGTTGGCTCCAATGTAGACGATTGTCAGGAATATTATCAAAAGTAGGCTTGTGTGGGCCTTACTATCAGTGGGGACTGTTTGACAACCTGAAATACGACTTTTGTCCATCATCATAGAACTGAACTTCTTTTTGATTATCTGCCCAGTTCTGCGCTTGCATGTTCCTATTAGGCCGACTGCTAACCACGTAGATTTCTTGCCCACGCTTAGTAATTCGAATATTAATTTACGGCGTGTGGCGTAAATAATTATGACTTATTGTGTGAAAATTATTACTAATCTTGATTGTTCACAAACCCACTTTCCCTGACTCTGCTCCGACAACCACCATCATTGGTCTCACAATATTTTCATTCCAAATTATCTAAAACGGAGCCACTACTCAGTGCAAGATGGATTAGAAATATTAAATGTGTCAATAACACGTTGTTGACATAAACCCGACAATAAAGCGAAATAATCCGAACAATAACTTGATTTAGATACGATTGATTCGACTTTTAATATTCGATTTCCGTTCAGCTATTAAATATGTCGTATTATTCAAAAAACAAAGTACTTTCTATTTGTTATATTTAGCAAACTGGAGAGAATTGGAGGGAATCAGTCATGGAATTACTTGCAGTAGTTTTATTTATTCCAGTCTAGGAAAATTACATCAGGAACAGAAAGAAAAAGACTGTCGATTCGGGCACATTCATCGAAGAATGCTATTTTGCCAAAAGAAATGTGCATGTTTTAGTTGATCAGTGATAGGCTAAAGAAGAAGACCAAACCAGAATCAGCGAAAATTATTTACTCACTAGAAATTATACATTCTCCAATAAAGACGAAACTTTAAACAGAAAAAACGCCAATTTTGATTTTTACAACCCTCTTTTGAAAAATGAACCCAAAAAACGCGTCATTGCTAAAAACTCTTTATGGAGACAACTTATAAATTCATTGAACATTGGCAAGTTTTACTTTTCCAAAGTGCGAATAATCGTGATTGCCGACCCAGAGGGTATTGAAGCAACAATCTAATCACCAGATTTCTTGTTCGAGAGGAAAGAGTACTTGACAACCATCATCAGAATTTTGCAACAAAAATTTTATTTATACCAGTTTGAGGTGGTGATGACCGACTTTGCTTCCGGGGTTCACCCTCTCTTCATGAACAAAGCTTTCTTCGACAACATTATGGAGCAAATCAGCTTTTGGGACGATCCCCACTGCAAATTTTTCCTTATCGTTAGAAACTGTGAATTGTTCCTTTAGATGTTCATCGACGAAGAAAGTGACCGATTTCTTTTACCAGAGTGTCTGCCGTCGGAATTGTTCTTGCCAGTACTCAATTTGAAATCTTCAAAGAATATTTTTGTTATTTGCGAAAAGGCACTGTCGACTAAAGATCAAAAAATCTTCAAAGACGACATTCTCTTTCTGAAGGAATGGTACGTGGTAAACAAGTCGAACAGAGTTTTGCAAAATTTCAAGTTTGCTTTATATTTCTATAAGCAGAGAAAAAATGAAGAAATATAAATTGACCGAAGAGCAAGTTTTGTCTGAGCTAGAAAGAGTTCGGAAAATTATTTTTAAATACCGGAATCTTGCCATATTCAAAAACTGTGTGCTCACCACATGTAATATATAATTACCATTAATAAGCGAATTGTGATATATTTTATAACAATTGCGATGGTTGTAATTTAACTTGCAGACACCGAAAAGTTGTTTCAAATGTTGAAACAAAAGTTCTTATTCCAAAGAGAAGATGTGCTTATTTTTGAACGCAGAAATATACAGATCAACAATGTGGCTCTTTCCTACAGTGACTCGATTCGAGAAATGATTCCATCGTTTTACGAGAACAGACGGAATAATTCATTTCACAGATATTTGCACTGCTTCGTAGTACTTACTGGAACTAATTTAGATTCCTAATAAAAACAAGCGAAACTATCCTTCCAACCCTCCTAACGACATTTCCCCTTCAGCCCTTCAAGAAAATAACAATTATACAAAAAAATTGATCCTTCAGTCGTACGGCATTTTTATAGACAAAATCCTATCATACATTGACAAAAAATCACAGGCTATTTTGAGAAATAATCTCGACTTTGAGGTAGACTACTGGAATCACATCAGTTACTTTTCCCGAATGTTTATTCTGATTGACACGTTTGTGTTTAGATATAAAAAGTCGGTCATCGAAATCTCCAATTTTGAAAACATGATTGAAGAAATGAACCAACTGCCCCAGAGCGAGTGCTACATTTCTGGACCTGTTGGATCAGGCAAGACGGCTGTGCTTTGTAAGATAGCCCACTATTACTTGATTCATTACTCGTATGCAGTCAAAGATGAATTTATAGAAACGTCAAACTGGTTTATTTGGCTGGATTGCTGCTGGACAGTGACTCTTCCACTAAGAAGGTGTTCGAACTATTTTCGCTGCAATTACTCAAGATTGTATGTCTGGGCTGACGCTAAAATTAGGTCGAATCCAGCAAAAAAAAGAATTATTCAAAGGAAATATATAATTTGCTGCTGCGGGAGGCTGAAAACCAGCCTGTTTATCTGTTTATTGACAACTTGGACAGACTGCCTGGTTTGACTGTCCAACCAATTAAATAGACTTTGGCAACGAGGAGCACTGGACACTCAATATTCCCGCGAATTGCTACTTATTTGCCACCCTGGCGGAAGACAACTTCCGTTCGATTCAATCTTCGGACTACAAAATATACACCATATTTTTTTCGCTTCAAGATGGTCAGCGAATTGACTACCAGATATATTTCTCTGAATTATTTCCCCCTCGTCATGTGACTGAACAGTATGTTATCGACACGAATAATCTTGTTCTCAAATCTCTTGTGCCTCGGGAAATTTTGGAGTCCACATATCCCATTAGACTAGCCAAGTGTTTTGGTCTGTTAGAAGAACGTTTTGGCACTCAGGCAATTAAAGATATTTCTGCCATGATAACAGTCTCCAAGGACGGAATAAGCGAAGAAACCTTCAAACAAATTCTCAACGCACAGCAGCAGCCATGCTATCCGCAATTGTCGAAGGAGGGAATGGTCCCGGATTACATTTTCAACTCGATTTGGATTGCTCTCAGTGAGTTTTGTATGAATAGTACTCAAAACGATTCGTTTGTAATGAATTGGAAAAACGAAACAGTTGCAAAGTTTGTCAAAAATCGATATTTGAATCAGGAGGTCGTCGTGTTCTACACCCAAAAATTGGCGGACTACCTTCTGCGTCGGAAAGCTAGTATACTCACGTTTACGGGTCCCCTCAACAACAGCAAGGCCGCCAAAGTCTATACAGAAAACAAACTGTCGCTCAAGATTATCCGCGAACTCCCATTTTACTTGAGAAATGCTCGTTTGTTGGATATAATGAAGGTCGAATATTTACTCAACCAAAAATTCCTCTCTTTCATTCTGCAACATCAGGGAATTGAAGTGGCCGTCCAGGACTTTGATTTCTACCTCTCTCACAAAAAAGATTTTGACGTTCTCTTGCTCAGGAAAATAATTAAAGCCTCTTTTGCTGTCCTGAGCAC
This sequence comes from Octopus sinensis, assembly GCF_006345805.1. Lineage (NCBI taxonomy): Eukaryota > Metazoa > Mollusca > Cephalopoda > Octopoda > Octopodidae > Octopus > Octopus sinensis. The sequence goes on from NW_021832839.1 coordinate 22,838, forward strand.
TTTTCCTAACGAACTCAAGTCAGTGGTCATTGCCCACCTGGATAAGTATTTTGACAGAATAAACAGTGAGGAAAGAGAACTGCTCAAAGCCACTGAACAGTTTTTTAATGATTGCAAAACCAGTGCAGATCCACTTTTTATAACTTCGGAGAGGTGTCTCCCTTCTTTCGAAAACCCAACGCCCACTCTGCTTGAGTCCAACATAAGTTCAAAGGCGGAAAAAATTATCGGACCCGATATTGAAAAGGGCATTCTGATTTATAAAAAGAGCGGAAAGGTCAAAAACCTGAAGACGGGGTCTAAAAATCGAATATGTTCCGATCAAATAATTCAACTGGAATTACTTTTCGATACACTTTTGGTGGCGGCCGGGAGCGGCGTAATAACTTTTTACGACACCACTACAAACAGTGTCCTCGATGCAGTTTGTAGTATTTAACATCTCCAGTGCACAGAATTTTCCGAAAGAGTTAATTTTTGTTCCTGCGTAACGACGAAATCAGTTTTCGCCGTGTCAAACTTCGATTCCAAAATTTTGCAGTGGAAAATGGCCCCTGATTGCAGTATTGTGTTGCATCGCAGGTTAATTTTACCCGATCTGGACATTTTTTCTCGTGAAATCATTTTACCAGTCGAAACTCCGGAAGATGAGGTTTGCTGTTGAATTCATTTAGATCGTGTATGGCCTCAAATACACCAACAAACTAAATATACATAATCTCGCATCAGAAGTGACCAAGGACGTGAATTTATCATCCAAAATAACCATTCAGAACAATCTAGTTTGGACGGGGAAAAATATAGTATTTCCTTATAAAACGGTCAATGATCATCACAATTCTCACGTGGGTGTAGTTGCACACAATTCTTGGAATAACTTGTCCCTTTCTGTCTGTTTTAATGAAAGTGAAATCGTCGAAATCAGAGTCATTCCTGTCTTTAATTTGGAGGTTATTTCTTAGGCAACCCAGAATTGTGCCATTTTATTAAAATCCTACAAATTGTGTGAAATGAGCGAAATCCGCATAATGGACAGCGAGTATGGAATGGTCTTTCTGAAGATTGCCACGTTGTACGAATTGACTTCCTTATTCCCTGCAAGGAATAAGTTGGCGTGCGGTTTCGATTATTAGAAAAATGTTGACTCTGTCACGGGAGAGTGGTTCAATCGAGTTGTGGGACATAGGGGAAGACGTCCAGTGGGACTTTGGTAGTGTTCCCACCCAAAAAGGTAAAGCTACAATTCAGTTCCAGGTCTAACATTTTATGGAAATTTTGATGAGGCCATTGTGGTGGACAAGAATGACTCAACTCTGAAAGTCTACCAAATAAGCGAGGAAGGCGAGTGCAGGAGGACGGATTTAGTGGACTTGAAATTTGAGGGGACACTTTTCTACAACAAAAAAAGAATTTTAATTCTCCGAAATCGAGAGTACGTGGAAAATATAAACGATGTGATCTCATGTTACACCCAAATTATAATATTCGACATCCAGCAGAAAAAAGTGGTCATTTCAGTATAGTCCGCACTAATAGTCTAGTTGTCTGGGCTGAGTATCCCTGTCCATCTACCCCACGAGTACATATATTTAAGCAACAATCACCTGATCTGTCCTTCCAGCTCTCGGGACCATTTGGTTGTGTGGAACATGGAGACGGGGTACATCGTCAGGCGAATCAAAATTGCAAAAAAGGTTTTTTAGAATCATTAGCTACAAGTTCGACACGGATGTAATTGAGCACTTGGACAAGATTGATTCATTTATAATGAGTGGAAATGAACAAATAGTTGTCGTCTCTTACTTTTCTAACGAACTCTTTGTTTTCCGGACTCAGGAGACCTTCGAATTTCTTGTACACTAATATAATCTAATTCCCTGCAAGAGAATAAAGGTTGACACTGAAAACGGAATTAACCTTCGGAATGCCTGCATTTCCTACGATGGGACAACCCTTTTATTCGAATGTTACTCGAACAAGCTCAACTCGACGTGCATTATGATATGGGACTTGCTGAAGAATGTTCGAATAAGAACTCTGCTTAATTCAGACCAAATTATTTCCACAGACTTGTCCACCAACGGCTTATCTATGGGAGTTTTATGTCCATGTAGTTTGTACATTGGAGAGGTAAATCATTGTGTCAGGAGACTGTCTCATCCAAATGGGTATGTAGTGGGGGAGAATTCGAGAATACATTGTTTCCAAAAGTTTAATCGGGTCTTGGTGGTGTCGAGAGTGATATTTCTTTGGTCAATGGGAAATTACTCTCTTTTGGCCACGTTCAGTTTGTTTTTTCCGTTATATGATTATGCGCTTCTTTACGACGGGGGATGCATCACACTAGGACTAAACAAGAACCAGAACTTGGTGGTTGTTCGTATTCAAGACATGTGCTTAAAGCAGTAACTCTATTAATATTCTACTAACAAAACCATATTTTTAATCCATTTCCTCCAATATGTCATAAAAATAGATCAACGTATCCTAATTTGAAAATTTCATTCAGTATTAGATTATTTGGTCCTCATAATTTTACCTATTTTTAAGATTTTGAAAGAATAAGCTTCTTTATATGTTTTTTGACAAACAATGTGATTCCATTTTTCAATGGAATTCTGTTCATTCCCAATTCCTTTTTAGCATATTCGGTCAATATATAACGATTACAGAGAATGATGACGAATTAATTAGATTGAAAACTTTCTTTTGAATTCAGATTAAACCATTTTATTAGGCTCGTTATAATATTCTTTATAAAATAGAACTAATTAACGGTATACATTTATTCGGCGGTGGACATTGGAGATTTTCTAACATTCCAAGAACTACATTTTCGTCAATATATTATAATGAGCCAAGTAGAATTTTCAGACTAATGCAACAGCACTCATTTCTGCGACAGTTTCCATTATTTAATGCTTTGAAAATTACATTCAGCTTTCTCGGAGTTGTAGCACTTCTACCCTGGAATATCATGATCAATATCGCCGAAGAGGTTAATTATGGGCTTTCACTTGCAGTATTTTATAACTTACCGCCTATCAGTGAATAATGCGACTAGTAATCGTGTTGTGGTTCTGAGGGATTCTGCAATAACAGACATTATCATTATCTCTCAGTCTATGCTGTTGTTGACGGGGATTGTAAGTTTTTTCCACCGTCCCAAAAAGTATTACAAATTTCTGGAATATATTCAGAGGACTGGAGATAACATATATTGCAATTTCAATAATGACAATTCTGATTGGATTTATTATATTATTCATTCTGGCGTTTATAGACTCCACTTCATGTAGTCCCCAATATTGTTATTCACAGGGCAGGTCGAGTTCATATATCTCAACTACTTTATCAATTCAGTCAGTCAAGGTTGACTGTCCATTTATATTACAGTGGCCTCTGCCTGGGCACAAATTTCAATGTTCGCAGTTGCCGGAATTTTCCAGGAAAAAGGAATTATTTCCCATCAATCATCACAGGAATGGTCAACATTTATAATTTTATTGCAGAATCTTTGCGGAGTGATAGCCATCATTTTCTTCGTTGTGCTTAAACTGGGTCAGTGCAATCTATTTAGTCACTCCGACAGTTTACATGGCTATTTGGAAACTGGTGGCAATCTACTACTCATTTGCCATATTGATGTGTGTTGGTGGACTAGGACTGTGTAAATGGATGAAAGAACAGGTCGGTTGTTTTTTTACCCAGAAATAGGAATTGTACACCAAAGCACGCAACTCTGATGAAATTTCTACATTGTGGAAAATCAGAATAAAAAACGACATGAAAAGGCTACTTACTTCATTCAAATTGGTGAGGTTATACTTAATTACATAATCAAGTGTTATCCATCCGTTCTCTCGACATATACAGTCTTCACAGTCACCCTCACTGTCTTTCCAGAGTTATTGAGGACAACAGTCCCAACGGAGCCGAGCAATCAACTTCCGAGTAGCGGGGAATGTGAAATTGTGTAGATGATTGGTTCGAAATAATTTGTTCGTTTGTCATTTTTAACGTGTTGGCGCTGGTTACTTCTCCATTGCCAGATTTTTTCAAATTTGTATTATTTTTGTGTAAATTCTTAAGCCTTCGAAAAGATTTATATTTATCCCTGCACTTTTGCGGATTTCCTTTATCCCGTTATTTATGTACTGCAACAGCTATGGAAAGATTCGTCAGTTTGGCTATGTGTTTCCCGACTGGGTGTTTATATGTCTGTCTATCGTGTTTGCACTCTCCCACGGATATTACTCGAGTCTGGCCTCGTATTACTCCCCTGAGTAGGCAGCATTTAACTACCGTAGATTTGCTCGTGGATATGAAAGAGAGGCAGGCTACCTGACCTCGGTATTTACCACGGCAGGGCTGCTCAGTGGAGGCCTTCTTAGTAAATTGATAAAGTATATAATAACCAACAAATAATTAATTTTTACAATTTGTTTGAATCTTTCTGTTCATATTACATATCTTAAATATAAATGGTATGGTGTGTGTCTGTCTGTGTGTCTGTTCTGTCTGTGTGTCCTGTCTGTCTGTCTGTCGTGCTGTGTGTGGCACACCAACTTCAAATTGGCAATACGATGTCCTCGACTTACATGATGAGGTCCTTAAAACCTTCCCCCCCAAAAAAATTAAAAAAAATTTTCTGCATTTTGGTTAAAATGAACACTACAATGTCCTCGACTTACATGATGAGTCCTTAAAACCTTCCCCCCCAAAAAAATTAAAAAAAAATTTTCTGCATTTTGGTTAAAATGAACAACTACAATGTCCTCGACTTACATGATGAAGTCCTTAAAACCTTCCCCCCAAAAAAATTAAAAAAAAATTTTTGCATTTTGGTTAAAATGAACAACTACAATGTCCTCGACTTACATGATGAGGTCCTTAAAACCTTCCCCCCAAAAAAATTAAAAAAAAAATTTTCTGCATTTTGGTTAAAATGAACAACTACAATGTCCTCGACTACATGATGAAGTCCTTAAAACCTTCCCCCCCAAAAAAAATTAAAAAAAAATTTTCTGCATTTTGGTTAAAATGAACACCTACAATGTCCTCGACTTACATGATAAGTCCTTAAAACCTTCCCCCCCAAAAAAAATTAAAAAAAATTTTCTGCATTTTGGTTAAAATGAACAACTACAATGTCCTCGACTTACATGATGAATCCTTAAAACCTTCCCCCCCAAAAAAATTAAAAAAAAAATTTTCTGCATTTTGGTTAAAATGAACAACTACAATGTCCTCGACTTACATGATGAAGTCCTTAAAACCTTCCCCCCCAAAAAATTAAAAAAAAAATTCTGCATTTTGGTTAAAATGAACAACTACAATGTCCTCAACTTACATGATGAAGTCTTAAAACCTTCCCCCAACAAAAATTAAAAAAAATTTTCTGCATTTTGGTTAAAATGAACAACTACAATGTCCTCGACTTACATGATGAAGTCCTAAAACCTTCCCCCCCAAAAATCAAAAAATTATTTTCTGCATTTTGATTAAAATGAACACGCGAATGTCCTCGACATTCATGATGAGGTCCATTAAAACTTCAAGGCAAAAATCTCACGTATTAAGAATATCCTTGATGAAAACGACAGCGAGAATATTAACAATGATGAACTCCCAATTATTCGCGATAAAGAAATTCAATTCATCCTATGTTTTTCTCTTTAAATTAAATGCATATATCATTATCGACCATGAATCAAAATTAAAGCTATTATCATATTTGTAACACAATTTACCACCAATTGACAGCGCAATCAGAAGAATTTGCGTAAAATATTAGCTATTTAGTTAAGTTTTTCGTGAAGATAGAATTTATTTTCGGTATGCCTCTTTTCCTAAATTTTTTTTTTTATTATTCAAAAATATTTTTTCAATAGATAACCGAAAGAGGGAAGACGACCTTAAGAAAAGAAGTTTTTCGTAAAGATAGAATTTATTTTCTGTATGCCTCTTTTTTCCTAATATTTTTTATTATTCAAAAATAATTTTTTAAATAGATAACCGAAGGAGGAAAAATGAAGCTGAAGAAGAGGGCTAACGTAATAAAGGCGACGATATTAACAGGTAAGTATTGAGGTGAGGATGTTTATATTCCACGAATTCCGATAATTTCTGATGAATTACCATTTAGATTTAAAAGGCTGCAATTTCCTTTGAGGATGAGTTTTGCAATGACAATAAACAAGGCCCAGGGACAGTCATTAAAGGTAGTTGGGTTATTTTTAGAGAGTGAGTGCTTTTCACATGGACAGCTGTATGTGGGATGCTCGAGGGTAGGCAGAAGAGAAAATTTATTCATATATGCCAAGGAAGGACGGACGACAAACATCGTTTATCAACAGGCGATAGAATAGGGTTACATTAAACCAGGTAGTTTATTACATCTACATAAACTTATAGTTGTTGATGAAACAGGCCCTCCGCAGGAGCTAGGTCGCGGTGAGCGAAGCGAGCTGCCGAGCTAGTATCTTAATAATAAAATGGTATGGTGTGTGTCTGTCTGTGTGTCTGTCTGTCTGTGTGTCGTCTGTCTGTCTGTCTGTCTGTGTGTGCACACCAACTTCAAATTGGCAATACGATGTCCTCGACTTACATGATGAGGTCCTAAAACCTTCCCCCCCAAAAAAATTAAAAAAAAATTTTCTGCATTTTGGTTAAAATGAACAACTACAATGTCCTCGACTTACATGATGAAGTCCTAAAACTTCCCCCCCAAAAAAAATTAAAAAAAATTTTCTGCATTTTGGTTAAAATGAACAACTACAATGTCCTCGACTTACATGATGAAGTCCTTAAAACCTTCCCCCCCAAAAAAATTAAAAAAAAATTTCTGCATTTTGGTTAAAATGAACAACTACAATGTCCTCGACTTACATGATGAGGTCCTTAAAACCTTCCCCCCCAAAAAAATTAAAAAAAAATTTCTGCATTTTGGTTAAAATGAACAACTACAATGTCCTCGACTTACATGATGAAGTCCTTAAAACCTTCCCCCCCAAAAAAAATTAAAAAAAAATTTTCTGCATTTTGGTTAAAATGAACAACAACTACATGTCCTCGACTTACATGATGAAGTCCTTAAAACCTTCCCCCCCAAAAAAAATTAAAAAAAAATTTTCTGCATTTTGGTTAAAATGAACAACTACAATGTCCTCGACTTACATGATGAAGTCCTTAAAACCTTCCCCCCAAAAAAAATTAAAAAAAAAATTCTGCATTTTGGTTAAAATGAACAACTACAATGTCCTCGACTTACATGATGAAGTCCTTAAAACTTCCCCCCCAAAAAAATTAAAAAAAATTTTCTGCATTTTGGTTAAAATGAACAACTACAATGTCCTCAACTTACATGATGAAGTCCTTAAAACCTTCCCCCCCAAAAAAAATTAAAAAAAATTTTCTGCATTTTGGTTAAAATGAACAACTACAATGTCCTCGACTTACATGATGAAGTCCTTAAAACCTTCCCCCCCAAAAAATCAAAAAATTATTTTCTGCATTTTGATTAAAATGAACAACGCGAATGTCCTCGACATTCATGATGAGGTCCATTAAAACCTTCAAGGCAAAAATCTCACGTATTAAGAATATCCTTGATGAAAACGACAGCGAGAATATTAACAATGATGAACTCCCAATTATTCGCGATAAAGAATTCAATTCATCCTATGTTTTTCTCTTTAAAATTAAATGCATATATCATTATCGACCATGAATCAAAATTAAAGCTATTATCATATTTGTAACACAATTTACCACCATTGACAGCGCAATCAGAAGAATTTGCGTAAAATATTAGCTATTTAGTTAAGTTTTTCGTGAAGATAGAATTTATTTTCGGTATGCCTCTTTTCCTAAATTTTTTTATTATTCAAAAATAATTTTTTCAATAGATAACCGAAAGAGGGAAGACGACCTTAAGAAAAAGTTTTTCGTAAAGATAGAATTTATTTTCTGTATGCCTCTTTTTTCCTAATTTTTTATTATTCAAAAATAATTTTTAAATAGATAACCGAAGGAGGAAAAATGAAGCTGAAGAAAGATGGCTAACGTAATAAAGGCGACGATATAACAGGTAAGTATTGAGGTGAGGATGTTTATATTCCACGAATTCCGATAATTTCTGATGAATTACCATTTAGATTTAAAAGGCTGCATTTCCTTTGAGGATGAGTTTTGCAATGACAATAAACAAGGCCCAGGGACAGTCATAAAGGTAGTTGGGTTATTTTTAGAGAGTGAGTGCTTTTCACATGGACAGCTGTATGTGGGATGCTCGAGGGTAGGCAGAAGAGAAAATTTATTCATATATGCCAAGGAAGGACGGACGACAAACATCGTTTATCAACAGGCGATAGATAGGGTTACATTAAACCAGGTAGTTTTATACATCTACATAAACTTATAGTTGTTTGATGAAACAGGCCCTCCGCAGGAGCTAGGTCGCGGTGAGCGAAGCGAGCTGCCGAGCTAGTTCCATATAAACATAAAGTAAATTTAGTTCTCCTGTTTGAAGATTTGTGCTCAACGTAATTCTTTGCTATTTCGAGTTCTCTTAGGCGTATTATAACGTTCGCTTCTCCGTGAAATAGAAACTTGGCTTGATTTTAAAAATGTATTTAGAAATTTTGTGCTCATTAAACAATGTCTTACCTCCTGATTTGACGAGGGCTGGCTTCAGAAAATAAACCATTTTTTAAAATCATCAGTGAATTTCATTGAGTCCGATTTCTGATTTATACGTCGCAAATTCTTCGGATTTCCTTTCTGATAATTACGGGGGATTAGTCCTCTTGGGCAAACCAGTAGAAGCAAATGTTTTAGCTTATAAAAGTAATATAAAACAAGAATATTAAATAATTCAAAATAACAGCATGTGACAAATGTTTTACGTGATCTGAATGTCAGGATCGAATTTCTTAGGAGGCTTACTTGGGGGAGTAGTGACCACCGGTCTTTTCCACCCCTTCGACTTCATAAAACTCCACATCCAGGGTATTGAGTGACCTATACCCTCCAGCCAACGACCAAGGGAGTGTGTTCGGCCCTCAACGAAGCGGCATGTACAGGACACTCAGAGAGACGGTGAAGAGCAGGGGACTCAGCACATTATATCAGGGAGTCTGTTCCAATGTCATGGTGGCCGGTATCACTTGGGGGAGTTATATGTTCATGTAATGTGCTGGGATTACTCTAGATATAACCAACTAAAGACTATTTCCATAAAAGAGGGGACTATACCTTTTCCCGAACATGTGCTTTGTGCTGCCACTGCCGGAGTGGTCGTAGCCTGTGCTACTAACCCTCTTTGGCTGGTGAGGACTCGTCTAATCCTCGAACCCGCAGACCGTCAGTACAGCGGGTTTGTTGACTGTGTGAAAAAAATTTACCGAAAAGGAGGTTTTGGCGGATTGTACAAAGTTTATTCACGGAGTGACATTTTAGGGGTTTCTGCCTGGTCTTCTGTCGGTCTCCAACGGAGTGATTCAAATGGTGACCTACGACGTCTGCAAGAGTCGGTATGGGAGTGCTCAGTTGGTAGTCCTCGGTCCTCACTTTTTAGAACAGTCTCGAATATTTAAGTATTGCTGCTTTCTCTAAAATATTGGCTATTGTGACCACCTATCCGTTGCAGACTATTCGTACTCGTTTAATGAGTCATCGCAGAGATTATCGAACTATTTCTCATGTTTTGACACATCTTTTAAAGTTTTGGACTGTCAGTATTGCCTAGGTATGAAGGGGTCTTGTCTTTGTATAAGGGACTGGTTCCCTGTCTTTGCAGGGTTGTCCCCGCCACGTCTCTCACTTTCCTTATATATGAGACTTTTCTAAAACTTTAAATAATTCTTTTTGTTAATTATATTTAAAGAATAATGTTAATTTAAATAAAATATTTGTAAACAACAAGTGAGTTGGTTGATTGAAATGAGTTCAAAAAACTCGAGATCCGAAAGTACAGTGGACCGTTCTTTGGATTCCAAAGACAGGAAGAAAAATAAGCAAAACATTCGAGCACGTCCCCCAAAGAAAGAAAAGCCAAGCAATGATAACATGCGGGCAGCCATTAGTGCAATCGACAGTTCTGAGATGCTCAAATCCCTACGTGACGAAACGTGTCCTTTACAAGTCCATAGCCACTGAAAAATGTTTAGGACATTGCCGAGGGTTGGATATCCCGCTACAAGGACAGTCAGGAAGAAGGAATGGTCGAACTAATTCGGTTTATAATCTGCGCCTGTGGGTGCAATGGAGAACTCTCTGTCGAGTTGTACAGCAATCTGCAGTCCAGTGAACTCATTCGAAGACTGTCCGACGAATTTGAAACGGCTGGACTAGTCATAGTGAGTGGTAGGATTTCCGAGAATACCCAATAATGGCCGGAGGGTACCACTGGAAAAAGTTCAGAGCTAATTTTGTGGCATTTCTGGGGGTTTTGATCGACCGGTGTAAGAATGCGATCATCTACGACCAGTACATGATGAAGAATGTCATTTCCTTCCTCACCGGCCTCACTGACTCCAAAATAAGGGCATTCCGACACACAGCCACTCTGATAGTGCTCAAAATTATGAGTTCCCTCGTCGCCATTTCCGTGTCCCTGTTCACTGACTCGGCCAATGCATCACGGCAACTTGAAACGGAAAACATCAAAGCGGCAAAGAAAAGGTCACGTGACCGAGTCAAGACACTTCGGACTCGTCTCGAGTCGGTTGGGCTTGTGGTTATAAGGCAGTTGTCGAGTCGTCAGAATGAGGTTGTTGAAATGACAAACTACATCTTTAAATACGTGTTTATGCAGAGATATCGGTAAGGAAGTGTCCTCAGTGCAGGGATGTGGTCCCCGACATTCGAGTGATCTGCATTGGTGAGTTGAGTCATTGGATTGTCCTCCAACCCACTTGCTTTCTCCAGGATAACTATCTTAAATACATTGGTTGGACTATTTTCGACAGAGTTGTGTTGTGCTTATTTGCAGGCCAGTGAAGTGCGGCTTTGTTGTCTCCGCAGTCTCCAGCCTATGTACGAGTCGGCGGAGATTAGCCATGGACTGGGACAGTTCTCTGCACGATTCAAACCGAGGATAGTACAGATGGCACACGACCGTGACTCAGACACGGCCGTCCAGGCGATTCGGACTCTCATTGCGATACTCAGGTAGTCGCCCAGGTGGACTGGCAGGTACGATCACACTGTGCTTCTCCCTGAGGACTGTCGACACATTTCCTCTCTCGTATTTGGTAACAATCGATGTGTGGCCAAGGCGGCGGGAGACTTTTTGTTGGCCAAATTGGAGAGTAGTCCAGAAAAGACAGTTTTGACGAAGAGTGGAAAATGTCTGTCATCCACAATTTCCCACATTGTTGGTTTTTATATGGAAAGTGAGGTGAGTGGAGGAATAACTCCCAGTACGAGGACATGGTCTCATTGGTGGAGAGTATATACGACGTCTGTCCTCTGCTTAAGGACTGGGGGACAATGACTGACATGCTGCTGGAGGAAGTGGTCGAATATGGTGGGTGGTCTGACCAGAACGAGTCCGTCCTCGTCGACTTGATGGTCTGTTGCGTCAAACAGACATTTTCTGCCACTTCGCCAACCAAGAAAGTGTCAGCAAAAGATCTGAAGAATTTGGAGTCGGTCAAAACAGCCCTTTCCGAGCATTTTATTCTCCATTTGGGACAATTGTGTGCCAAGGTGGGTTGCTGAGTGACACTCTCAGTTCATCGTGGACGAGGTCAAGATTGGCCATTTGGTGGAGATTATCTGGAATATTGACACCTCTTTGTTTGCTCAGACTGAGTTCATTCAGGTTGTCTGAGTGTGGCATTGGCAGAGACTGGAACAATTACTTAAACTGTTGGAAGAAATAGTAGAGAAACATGTGCAGTACCAAGTGCTCGAGAACTGTTCTCGTGCATATATGACCCTCTGTGCTGCCACACACACTGTCACGTCCATTTGTCAGACATCCAGGAATTCCGTCCTTGCCCAATTGACTGAGAGTTTCTTCGAGTCTCACCAAAACTACTTCAATAATGTTTGTTTGACTGGTCATTGTAGACTCCCGAGTCGGCTCTGTCGTCCAGTCTATCCAAGGTGATGGCTTTCTATTGGTGAGTTATACTTGTTATTGCAGTTACCATGATCTGTCCTCCTGGAATATATGGGGATGTCTGTCTTCCATTATGAGGAGGGCAGTGGACTCCACGGACATGTCTCCGGAGGTAGGGAAGGGTAGTTAATTGGCAGATTATAGTTCCTGCTGTTCGGACAGGGCTGTTGAGTATTTGCTGGACATTGACGAGTGTTCGTGAGAGTCCTGTGACTGTGGCAATGTTATGTTTGTAGGAACTTGTTGAGGGATTGCGAGAACAGATCGACGAGTATATTTCCTCGTGTGAGTGTCTGATGCTGTCTCCAGTCAATACTGTCGTCGAGGAGGTATTTCTGTCCTCAGAGGCAGACTTTCGTCCTCCTCACCGACTTACTTCTCATGTTCAGTCCGACAGAGGAAGCTTCACTCTGCACGTCCCCCTCGGCCTCTCTGACGGAGATTTTGGTGTCATTTGTGGAGGAAAGAGTGTTGGGGGATGACAGTTGTGTGGCAGGTCGGGAAAAGCGACGTGATTTCCTGACGTGTTATTGCAAGTTGGTGTTGTACGGAGTCCTCTCGCTTGAGAATGCAGTCATTCTTATTTGCAACTACTCAAAGGTGTCTTTTTTTATGTATTCTAGTTCGGTGATATATTTGGCGATATCATCAAGTTGTTTCTCAGTAAATTGGGGGTTATTGACGGTATTGCCTGTGCCAAACTCATCATTGCCACCCTCATTGACGTATTCTTTATTGTCATTGCAGTCATACAAGTCCGAAGTGCCTCAACTGAGGGATTTGTCCAGGAAGTTGGTGTCCTTCTTTGGACAGGAGTATAGCAAGAGTCGGGAATCTCTTGCAGTCATTCACCAGTATTTGTTATAATCACTTCCCAGTGAGGGCATTAAGTTTGCTCTCCGAGTGGACGAGACCATGGGTGACTGTCCGAACATGTCCTTCTTTGATGTGCTTATTGACTTTTCTTACAAAGTAAATTTGCAAGATCGGAACACAATGTGGCATTCACGTGCATATTGTAGATTGCGTTATTTGGACAAAATCCTCTCGGAAAGGAACGTTGTCCATCCATCACTTACCTCTTACCGGACAACTCTGGTGGGCGAAGTAATGTCTGGTTATGAAACTCCCATTCGCAGACAATCAAATGGTGAGGTGTTCATTTTAGTGCAAGATTTGATCGAGGGGGCCAGGAAGTACCCCAACATGGGAGATTCCCGAGGAATGCAGTCTTTTCAGAGCACTCTTCCTTCGAGTCTTAACACTCCTGCATGCCGCAACAAAATGGACAGTATTGACGAAGTGGTATCTCCGGATGGGCACCCGCTTTCCATTGATCAAAGGTAGATGTGTGTTATTCCATGTAGTATGAACGACACCAGAAATGTCACAATGTCATCCGTACAGTCCAACAGTTCGTTTCTTGATTAGTTTTTGTACATTTACAGTTGTTTTATGTTGCTTTTTGTAAAAAAATTTCGATTTTCTACAAATGTGAACTTATTCTATTAAATTTGTGTTTCAAATACTAAACTAACAATTAGGTCTTGCACATTATTCAGACGTTATCCAATATTGAAGTGCACTTTTTGCCTCCAACAACAAGTGACTTACAACCATTGGATTCCGGAAAAATACATAGTTTTAAGGCACTTTACCGAAAACTACAGCTAAAACATATTATTAACCAACTTGAAACAAGTAACAGTTGGCGTATGGGTTGGATGATTCAATACGTTTTGTTGGAAAATCATTGGACAGCGTAAATGATTCAAGCTAAGGTTGGATGATTCAAGCTGAGGCAAGCCAAGATTTGTTCTGTCGAAACTTATAACACTGAAAATTCGAGAAAAAAAATTGTTGATCAAAATCTATTGAATCAACTGATTTCGGTGGACGGTAATGCTAAAACATACTGTCATGTTGAAGAAGACCAAATATTGTCTACATTTCGAAGAATCAATGACAGTGATGAAGAAGACATAAAAGAAGACCTTACTAAAAAAAGACCTTCTTAAAATTAGTTAGGGTTATTGCTAGTGCGTTAGAAGTTATATGATTGCATGAAATATTTGGTTTTTTTTTCGTTGCAATATAGAGAGGTTTAAATGTACATGATTACCAAATAATTTAAATTATACTAACAAATTTTGAATCTTTTTTTTGTTTTCTAATAGATTTCATGACGTAAAAATGTCAAAAATTATACTAAGTATTAATTAAAGTATAATTTTCTCAATCTGTTCATTACTTCCTCTATTCTGATATTCCCTCAGGTAAGGATGCCAGCCTCTTTCCTTGGGAAGTGCTGACAGGCAGTGGCGAAGTTATGGTCATATCTATTTGTCGATAAATTGCTTTTATTCTTTTGTCCAGTTCGAGAGTCCTTTGGCATGGCTCAATTCTGTTCCTATAGGAAACAATCATGCTCTCAAGGGTTTTTTTGATAGTGAGTGATTGTATATACGCATGTGTTCTCTCATTGATGTTCAACGATTGTGCATACTGTTGGAATTTTGAAGTGACAAGTCCGTCCCAAGTTAATACAATCGGTACTATTTTCACATTGGCATGATATATCAACTCCAGTTCCTTTGATAGAAGGTCATACTTTCTAAGTTTTTCTACCTCCACTTGTTGTAGGTTTGGGGCAGATGTTATCCCAACCTCAATCAGGAATATCCGGTTGTTCTTCTTGTCAAAGACAAACAAATCGGGCTTGTTATGTTCTAGTATTATGTCTGTTTTAATGAAGGTGTCCACTTTGATTTCGACAAACTCATTAACAGACACAGTTTGTACAGAGTGAGTTTTCAGCTTCTTCTCATTCTTGAGTCCGTATTCTCGACATAAATGAAAATGAATACACCTAACTACTTCATTATGCCTTCTAACATAGTCCCCATGCAGCATCTTTTCACATCTGGTAGCACAGTGGTCGACAGTCTTCTTCCATTTCATACAGTGTGGACACATTAAATTGTGGTCTGCGACGAATAAATTTCTATCCTGTAGAAGACAGAACAAGCCTTCTGACCGTTGAGAATTATTGCCTCTGGCTAGCCAGTGACTGAAATCTTCAACCTTCACGAAATCTTCCTTAGAATTTTTATAGAGAATTGAGAATTGTGAATCTAATTTCAATACTGCGAGTAATATGATCAAATAGTAAATTAAATGATCTAAGAGTGGTGAAGTACAAGTACAAGAAATTTGAATTTTTGAACAAGATATGTCAATGAGTGTGTAAAGAGACGATTTATCGGGGGTAAAAGTAAATTAATAATTATCAGCCATTCAAGAAATAATTGCGATTGAATAATTTTAATTTGATTCATTCTACGACAACTCCCAAACACTAATGAGCTGATTTAAATTATTTTATTGATTCTCAAAAAGATATATAATCGTAGAAAAGTGCAGAATTTAATTTTCAACAGTCAGTCTACAATGGTCACTCTCCACCTCCTTCTCGACTTCCCGATTGTCCAGGCAATTCTCGCAGCAATCACAGTCGGCATTTTGCCTGCACTTCTCCTCATTTTCGTGAGCGTAAACAAAAGTAACTGGGACGGGTCCTTGGAGGTGACATGGATAATGTCCAACTCGTAGATTCTGCTCGCCTTTGCTTCCGGGGGGTTGCTCTCGGACGTATTTTTCCACTTGATGCCTGAAATATTCATCACCGCCAACACAGCCAACAACGGATATTTCATTTTAGTGGGACTCTATGGCTTTTTTGCTTTGGAAAGAGTCCTCAATTTGACTCTCAAAGCATCCCCGACCGACGCCCCAGAGGAACCTTCGGAGCCGATTGTCACGGAGTCGACAACCATTCGTCGCAGAACGAAAGAGAAAAGTGACGCAGAGCACAGTGCGAAAGAGCAGGTTTCAATGAAGGCGCAAGGATTCGTCAACCTCGTAGGGGATTTTGTGCACAACATCACTGACGGGCTGATCATCGGCGCGTCGTTTATGCACAGCACATCTCTCGGACTGAGTTCGTCATTTTCTATTCTGTGCCACGAATTTCCCAACGAGATTGGGGACTTTGTCAGTCTAATCAACGCCAATTGCACCAAAAAGCAGGCTTGTTTCCATGTCTTATGATAGGCAATACTCCTCCAGTTCGTCACGGCACTGGGCTTCATTTTTGGCGTCATCCTGTCATTTGTTTTAGGCAATTTGAGTTCGCGTATTGAGAGTGTTTTGATTCCCTTCTGCACCGGGGGGTTCATATACATCGGCACTGTAAACATGCTCGGGCCGCTCACAAAGGGCTCCCACCAAGTCGGGGGAATGCGACACACTTTCCAAATATTGCTTTCTGCCTTGGCTGGAGTTGCTTTTCTCGTTTTAGTTAGCAAAATATAGTCACTGCTCTCATCATTTGGAACGTTTTCGAGTCTTTGTTCATTCATTCGCATTTGCTCAAAGCACTCTTAGTTTCAGCGAGATGATTCACAACCAATGAATCTTTGCGTCATTGTATATAAACGTGTATTTTTATTTAAATAAAGTCAATTCATAAGTGAAATATACATTGTTCAGACCTTCTGCATGAATAAAAGAGAATGTCAAATATTTCGGTCATCTTTTAATGGTTTTGTATTTGGTTAATGTCTAATAGTCGAGAAAGTTCATTTCAACCGATCTCGAGAGTTTTTTTCCAGTCATTTTGTTAGATGTCAAAAAATGTTTTGACCAATTGGACTTGGACAGCAACGGGAAAATAAACGCCAGAGAACTCAGCAAAGTTTTTAATCTTGCGGGTGTCTGCTGTACAGAAGAAGAATGTCGAAATCTAATTAAATCTTGCGACCAGGATAGCGATGGAAATATCAATTTTAAAGGTGCAATTTAATTTTCATTCAACAGAATTCCTCGATCTCATTTCAAACGACTCTTAGCTACTCCAGTATCGAATATAATCATTTAACAATTGTTGTTTTTGAATAAACAAAATTAACATTAATACATTGAATAGACTGAATTTAACTGTTTTGACTAAAAATATCTGAAAGTTAGATTTGCTTTAATTCCACTTTTTACTAACTCATTTGACAAGAAACAAAAATAAGCCAAGAGGCGACGAGATTAGAATGATGACTTACAGGCTCTTATTTGTTATATACCTCGAGGCTGCCTTCTAGGACATAAAAGCAAAAATCCTTTACGAAAAATAAGCCAATTCAATGTGGAAGTAGGTGTTACTTCAATCGATAATGTAAAATTAGTGGAAGTAGAAAAATTGCACACATATAAAATTCTAGTCATGAATTGCAGTTGTCTCAAGATTGAGATGACCATTGTGATAAATGTCTATTTTTCAGGAAATATTTGGACTTTCAAAAAAAGTTAGATTTGTTTTCTGCCTCAAATAACTCATTTGATGAAAAATAAAAATAGCAAGAATAAACGAAACAACTCCAAAATGGCGCTAGTGGCTGAGCAGCAAAGTACTATTAAAAAAGTAATTTATTAGTTGAATAAAATAGTGAAAACAACTTCCCCTCTTAACAAATTCCTTACCAAAATATCCAGGATTATACCCAAAAATTTCCCTTGTGGGTATAGACTTAATTACTGTCGCGAGAGAATAAAACAGTGTAAAATTAGTTTTTTAATGTCAAACTACAATGCAGGACTGTTTTTTTGCCTTGCTCAAAACAATAGTGGTTGCTTGATAGAAAACATCCTTGACATTGTACTTCATAAAGGAAGAACACTCCAAGTATTTTGCTGCTCCTGCATTTGTTGTTTAAAAGTAGTACCAATGCGCTTTGCTAATTCTTGGCCGTTCTTTTGAGGGACGGGGACTTGATTTTGCAATTTAAGAATGTCGAGTGTGTCCTGGTCGTCTCGCAGGTCGACTTTTGTTGCAACAATCATAAAAGTAGGATTCAGGCAGTGGACATTTATTTCCGGAATCCACTAAACCTCTCAACAAACAACACCTTGGACTCAATGTTTCGAAAAGTCTGAGGATTGACGACAGAAAAACAAATAATAAAAATATCCTAGTAATAACCAATCCAGTATAACAGTCTTTGGGTAGGCGAGTGCGCGGAGTCGGTCGTAGTCTGGTTTCCCCGGAGTGTCCCACAAGTCAAGATGGACGACCACTCCGTCCTTTTCCTGAGTGTTCATCATCTGGACACTGTAGGAATTGAGTCTGCAATGTCGTAGAATTGGATACACGGCAGCCACGGTTTTTGATAAAGTGGACTCGGACGTGTAGGCAGTGATGAGACTGGTCTTTCCCACAGAACTACAACATGTCCGAACTACAATCACCTGTCGCCAACTACTACACACTTAATCAAGTCCATAACTAATCAAGGCACAAAATTATTCAATATACATTTTAATAATCTTTATTTTCTCAATTTTAATTTAAATTAATTGGAATAAATAAAATGTCAATTTGAATTATATGGCTCGTGTGTTAGGTTTGTGTGCTTTGATAACAAAGACTTTTCCTCCCAGGACGACTCTCCGCGCACAAACGAGAAGGACAGATATCACCTCATCTCCACTTCTCCGGTCGATGTGGTCGAACGTTTGTGTATTTATATTTATTACAAGCATTGAACACTCACAAATATTGCTCTTATGAGTCCTCTGTCTTCTCTTCTCGGTTTGAAATTGGTTTTTTGTGGACAAAGTAACATTAGCGAAACATAAGGCCTCAATGCAACATCTCGAAAAGTATTTGGTTTACATCAACGAGACCAACTGGATGTTTGACGACGTAGACGACCTTATTGGACTAAATAACTATTAATCTGAACTATTTCTCCCACTTAGTTTACTCTCTCTTGCCTCCTGTAGTCCCTTCTTATTGGTTCCATTAGGTGACCACATGACGCAACGATGGACTAATTAATATTTATTTTTATATAAATTAATTAATATATTTAATTGAATTAATATTTGATTTGATGTTTTGTTTTTATCGCCACAGAATGAAAGAAAGTTCAAAACAGCCTTTCGACATGTTCACATCAACACACAACCCGCCCTCCCAGTTAATAATCAAGTAATCTCCTTCCTTACTTCAGTAATCTCCGAATCACCCGTAAAAAGTTACTCAATCTCCTTTCCACAACAAAAAGTGACCCCGAGGACATTTTCAGGACCTTCAAAGAGTACCTTGGATTCCTCTACGGATTTATATTCGACCCCGACCGCCCATCGTCAGTCCCCAACAGCAAACTGATTAGTTCTATTCCCTTCAAATGGAGTCAGTCATTGGTCGGGGAGTCTCCCATGTTAGCATGTTCATTTATAAGCAGAGAAATGACTGATAGTGCATTCGAATTTGTCCAAATGAGTGTCAATGTTGGTTTGTGGTACATCAATGCTGCCTGTCTGCTTCTCTGCCATCTGAAATCCTACGAGTAGACCTGTCCTCTCACTCCCAGTCCATCAGTCGAGCATATTCTCAAGTCCGCCTTCAACCTTCTTAGAAAGTCTTCGGGAATATTCGTATTCTCGAAAGTATTATGTTTTGAAATATTGGAGACCATCAATACATCAGTGCCCTCTCTCACGTGCGATTCCAGTCACATGGTCATCGATATGTATCTCCATCAGGCATTGGGACAGTGCCAGGAAAGTAGTAGTCTTCTTCTACTCTTTCAGTTGTGCTGGAAAGAGCCATTCGACTGAAACATAGTCCTGGTCTTATATCTCGTATTGCCTGGCACACTGCGAGGATGTTCGAGACTTGCTGTTTGGGTTGATGTTCTCATTTTCAGCCACTCTGGGCGGTTCTGTTCTTGAAAAGTCCAAAAACCAAAGACTGAAGAAGTACTACGACTGGAAGTGTGTTTTGTACTCCTCTTTGGTTAGTCGTGTCTGCTACAACACAGGCCTATTCGTATTTCACAATTGATTTGCTGAGTCAGGAAAAACCAGCGGAAGCCAAATGTGCGGACAAAATGGCCACGGAAAGTTTGTCCTTGTCTAAGTTGATTAGAGTTCAAAGTGGCTCTTTCGGACGTGCGGGAGTGGATGGAATATGCTCAGCGTTTCAATGTGCTGATTGAACGCCACAGCCAGAGGTACCGCATGGAGAGTTCAATGATGTGATTGCTTTCCCAGGAGGTTTAGATATCGTGCTGTTTCCGAATCGGAATCAATGCCTCAGCCAGGAAATCTCGAATCGGGCGCTGTGCAGGCAGAGGAAATTGTTTTCCCGGATATTTCTTCTATTTGGACTACCAGTGCCTACGATGGATTCGCGCTTCCTGCTATTTGACTTTGTTTAATAAAACTAGCCATAATTTTCTAATATTGTTTTATTTAAGGTCGCCGGACTTTTTCAAAGCGTCTGTTCGCTCTTTTAGTCCCTTTCATAGAGCTGGTCTCATTTCATTGATTGAGGGAACATTTCCCCTAATAAGATATTAACTCTAAAAGGGGTATTAAAATATACATTTTTTGAGTTACTTACTCTTTCTGTTTTCACAATCGATATTAATGATTTTAAAAAATATGCATTTGATTATTACAAAATCGTTGTCACAAATCTATGAATTACTGTTTTGAGATTGCTTCTATTTTTATAGCATTCAGTCCTTACTCTAATTGCTCAATCTGAAATGAGGGAATGAGTAATTTATGACTTTTTAAATCAACAATAATGAAATCTTCCTGGTGAATTTGGAATTTTCGATATCCTTTTTAGAATTTATCCAAACAACTTGCAGCGCATTTTAATTATCAGGGTACTTAGAGGAACATCCTTTATACAATGCTTCACTCCTTACATGCATAGGCTACTTAGAAAGGTTCTTTCTTTAAAAGGAGTTAAGCCTCTGTCCATTCATTTTTGACATTCCTTATACAAGGATGGGTTTTACTAAAGCTTTTTACAGTCTAAAGCGAATTTCAAAATATCATTGATGTAATACATATCCTAAAATGCCAATTAGAGATATAACAGTACTGGCCTTGAGATCGCTCCTGTCACAAATTCCTGCGACACACAGTTTCCAATACGTATATGAATGTTTGATAGAGAAATTGTTATTAGAATACCGACTCCTTGTCTAAGAATTAGCACTTCAATGAGTTTTTCTTGTCTCAAAAGCTTTGATGAGATTAATTTCAAAATTGTTTTTAAATTCTCAATTGTTGTACCAAAACTTGATTAGTTCAGGCTGTCAGTTTTTAGAGCCAGAGATGATCATGTTGGGTTGACACTACTTGTTGCTGCACTCCGAACATTGGATAGATCCCTGTCTACTACTCACCGCCTGTTCGTGTTTGAATATGTTTTTATTAAAATTTGGTACCTTTATAGTTGTTGGGAGAAATTAATTTCAGGCTATAATAAAAAAAGAAATCTATAATACAAATCATTTGCAGGTTTCATTCGACAGACATACCGCAGATTATAGTTTATTCTAAAAACTTGTTTAAAGCAAACACGGCGGTCCAGTTATTATTGTGTTTGACAATTCACCAGCTCACAGTTGTATCACGGAAGTTCTTAAATTGGAAGAATATAATGATTTTTATATTCTTCGTCTCGGTCCGTACAGTTTAATGCTTAAACACATCGAAAATGTATGGTCAAAAGTAAAAGCTCCCGTAAAAAGAGACAAAATTTTATTCCAACAAGAAGAAGGTTTGTCAATTAAAGAGTATTGAACATGGATACTTGAAAAATAATTGTAGATAGAATAACAACAATTACATCTAAAGATTGTGTAAGGTTTATTTCTGGAATACAGGGAAATATTGCTGACACACTAAATCTGATTAACATTAAATTTTGAACAAAATTTTTTTTGGTGTTAATCCCATTTAGTTTGTTATTACTCCTATATTGTTTGGCATTAATCTCACTTAGTTCGGTGTTAATCCCATTTAGTATGGGAAATGGTGTAGACATGAGAAGCATTCATAAAACAATTACAAAGTTCCAATTCTGCGGTGTCTTGTATCGAGTGGGAGGCTTGATTGATAACCAGGTTCTGTCCGAAAAACGATTTTCCCAGCCAATATGAGTGATATCGACGGTGGTTGTCATATTCTAAGGATTCCTTAAATATCATTTGGAGCATTTTCCTTTATTTGAATGATCAGTCTGAGCATGACTAGTTCCACCAGTCTTTATATCGGCAAGTTTAAAACACGATATTTCGTCAAATTAGATTGTGTCGAATTTGTTCGGTTCAGTCAAATCTCTGTTATATTTTTGATAAATAACCCTTCGAAGGTCATAATGACTTGGGGAAATACCAAATCTATCATTTAAAATGTATTCATTTGCACTACTTAGTTACTAACAAACTTATTCGATAAAAAATCATTTAAAAACATCATTATAACAATTTTCGACTTTATTCTTTATAATCTCAACTTTTTCATTTATTCTTGATTTCTTCAGTATTAAACCATCTCCATGAGAAACATAAAAAACCGACTTTACAAGCTCAAGGGTCTTGCTCCTATATTTACTTTATCTTAAATATACATATCCATTCTAGTATGTTCTAGAACCTTCTCTTCCTTCAAGGATTCATCCTCCACCTTCTCACGTCCTTGGACAATATCATTTTCCTATATAAACATTATTTTAATATGATTATTTGTTAAAATGTAAAAATACAAACCGTATTTAAAATGAATAAATTATTGTCAATTCCGATAATAAAATGTGAAAAATCACTGATGATGTTTGTGATGTGGTCATAAAAATCAAATTTGGCTGCAACCACGTCAATCAACTGCTCAAGACATGCCTTAGGCCCACTATTGACCATATTTATGACCTAAAGTGAGACAGACAGACGACCTTCTCCAAATGGCAGTCCACAAGTCGATAATACTCACACTTCTCCTTGTTCAGTATCCCCTCAAATTCAGTCAGTAGCTCATTGGCCACGTTTTTTGAATATTTTTTCAAAATACCATCACAGAATTCCCTCGGCAACAAGTCACTACTCCGAACTGAAGTCATGTCCTGATTTTGCTCCAAAAACTTGATTTGTGCCTCCAAACTTACACATTTTGCCTTCATTTGGTTATTCTTTAATACAATCTCGGGCAACCTAGCATTACTGTATGACCATTACTTGTTCTTTATCAGTTCATAATCATTCTCATCTTCTTCATTTAAAAACATAAATTTTTCTTGTATCTAAATTATAATTATTTTTAATTTAATTTTTAAATAAATATTTGAAATAATACGTTTTGTGTGGTCGTGTTTATTTCATTCAGTACTGTGATTGCATCACGACAAAACTCCTCAAAACGACCTATAAAATCCTCACATGGAATTCTTTCAATCAAATCAGAATAAACGTTTTTAAACTCCTTAAAAGAGCCATCCAATCTCTCTAATTAGACCTACTCACAACAACCTGAAGTGCCAATTCAGCATGTTCGTACTCAAATGTGCCATTAGTCGTGTCCAAATCACTTTTTTGAGTCAAAGTTGCTGTTATTTGTGACTGTTTTCTGATATAGTGTAATTTATTTTACTCTCGAATAAATTTCTTGTGTTGAAGAGCGTCAAATTTGAGCTTTAAATTACTCTGCATTTCATCGCATAGTTCTCTAGTGAGATTGACAGGATTTTTGTTACATTAATTCGTCTAATTCATAATCTGAACTCTCTTCTTGGTCGATCGTAGACTGCTGGCAAGTGGGGATATCTGGGAAGTCGAAATCGATTAGACATCTACTAGAAAATGCACCAGCAGAGTTTAGGAAATTGTTTTTAGCTTAAATATAGACAAAATTGAAATTACGGAAATTAAAAGAGAAGACGATATTACTCAAGAAAGATGGAGACGCACTAATAAGCTCGGCTCTTTACTAACCACTAATATTGTCTTTTTGATTTTTGAGTGTTGCACATGCGAGGCTATTAACACTCGCTTTGTACTTTCTTACTGAAGAAATTAGAGAAACTTAATTTAGTCCATTCTGTCTACATGGCTTGTTTTTTCGGATTCTTGTTCATTATTTTCAAAATCGTTTAAAGAATTTTGACTTTCAATACAACATGTTTCATTTTTGTGTTTTCAATGCTTAAAATATATTTACTTTTGAGAAGATCAAAAATATCAATTTCAAAATTTTTTTATATGATTTATTAAAAATTTTGAAACAATTTCTGACCCTCTCTTTAAATAAGTCTTCCCATGACATTTTTGTAAAAAGACACTAGACCAGGGGTTCTCAAGTGCGGCCCTCGGGGCCGCATGCGGCCCCGAGAATCTTTTTTGCGGCCCCGACTTCCAAACTTTAAAATAAATTTTGGATATAAAATTAATTGTAAATTAATATTATTAAAGATATATTTTAACTACACGTGTTTGTAAATATATTTCAGGTTGAGTATTTTTTCATGCCATCAAAGAAATATCGAACATTATCTCAAGAAAATAGAGAATTTCAAATTGAATGGGAAGAAAAGTTTTTTTTCGTTGAACTGAATGTTAAAGCTGTTTGTTTGATATGCAACTGTGTCATTAATTCATTGAAAAATTATACTATTGAACGTCATTATAAGAAGCACTCCGAAATATACAATTTATATCTCGGAGAGTCAAGGAAAAAAAAACTCAATATATTAAAGACGTCATTTAAAAATCAGTCCTCAATATTTAAACCAGTGGAAAATAAGCATCAGTTATTAACGTCTTATAAAATTAGCCACCTTCTTGCTGTAAATATGAAACCTTATTCTGACGGAGAAATTATTAAAACTGCTATTTCCATTTTTTGTGATGAATGTTGTCTGTCAAATATACAAAATATTGCAAAACGATTACCATTAAGTAATGATACTATTACAAGAAGAATAGAATGTATTTTTGAGGACCTTGCCCGTCAGCTAATCAAGTTCTTTACTATTAAAAATAATTTTTATAGAACATCGAAAGATTTTTTATATCATTCTTTTGCTGTCGACACGAGTAAAGATATCTCTGATACCGAACAAATGGTCGTATGCATTAGAGGTGTCACTTCGGATTTTAAAATTTCTGAAGAATTTTTTTCTCTTCGTTCATTAAAAGGCACTACAAAAGGAATGGATGTACTTAACGAATTCCTTGAAAGTATTAAAGAATTTGACATTGATCCTTCCAAAATAATTTCCATATGTACTGATGGGGGGGCGAATATGATTGGTCGTAATAAAGGGTTTCATGGACTTTATTCAGAATGGAGACTTGAAAAAAATCTTGATCCTATATTTTGGCAACATTGTATCATTCATCAGGAGAATATAATCGCAAAGTCACTTAAAATGCAAAATGTAATAAGTACGGTGTTGTCCATTGTGAATTGGATACGCGGTAAATCTCTCAATCACAGGAGATTTAAAAAAATGTTAGTGGAAATTGACACAGTGCATAATGATGTGCTTTACCATACCTTGGAGGGATCAAATAATGCTCAAAGATACAATTCATTTTACTTGTTTGAGTGAAAATAAAGCTAACGGTTCATTTGAAAAATATACTACCATTATCAGTCACCTTATTGTTGAATTTGAAAAACGTTCTAAGGTTTATTAAAATTAGTTTATTTTAAGAATTTTGATGAAATTTTGCCATCAATGAAAATTTTTGCAGCACCATTCAATATAGATCCTAAGAATGCTCCGCCATCACTCCAATTAGAATTGATAGACCTTCAATCAGATGTGCAATTTACCTCAGTGCAAAAGATTGAAAATTTAATGGAATTTTATAGTTCACTTCCCAAAGAAAAATATCCGAATATACTCATAAATGCTTATAAATATGCTTCAATGTTCGGATCCACTTATTTATGTGAGTCAATTTTCAGTAAAATGATTCACATAAAAAATAAATATCGAAATAAATTGACTGATAATCACTTATGCCAGCTTTTGCGATCTACATGTGCCTCCTATATTCCGTGTTATGACAAATTAGTTAACAATTAGTTAAAATAGCTAACAATTTTTCGTTTTAGTTAACATTTTTCGTTTTAGTCATTTTCCTTTAATTAATTAAGACTAACTATCTCGGTTCTGAATAAAAAATGAATCTAAAAAAAAATTAGTTAAAAGTTAATGAAAGTTTTAATTTAATTTATTCTGCGGCCCCGAAGACAATGGTTAATTATCGATTTGGCCCCGACGTTAAAAAACTTGAGAAACCCTGCACTAGACCTTAAATTCAATTTCTTGTAAGAATTATAGACCGAAAGATTCGAGTTTTCAACAATTCCGTCAAATAGATCAACTTTCGTTGGGTAAAATTACTCTTGGAAGATTTAATTATCCCAATATCCATGGTTAAGCAAACCAGAATTATTTTTAGTCAAAAAAATATTTTCATATATTCCAAATTCGTTTCGATATAGTGCGCAGGCCAGTTGTCAATCAATAGTAAAATTCGATTTTTGAGCTGTAAATCAAAATTAACCAACAAATCCATAAATATAAATCCAGTCACCCAAGCTCATTGTGAACTATAGTAGAAAATGAATCATCTATAGCAGGGCTGGCCAACCCAAAACGTTTTTTTCGACTTGAGAGAAGAAATCAAAAGTTTTATGATGCATAAGAAAATGACATTACTGAATTAAATGATGAAGAATGGATGCTAGATCTGTGCTTTTTGGTAGATATAACCGAAAAATTAATCAATTAAACAAGGAGTTACAAGGACAGGATAATTTGATTACTAATGCATGCCATCAAGTCAAAGCATTTCGAATGAAATTGTCATTGTTTGAATGTCAAATAAGAAATGGAAATGATCAACATTTTCCAACGCTAAATCAATTTAAATCAACAGCCATTGTAAAAATTTCTTCAAGTACGCTGATGAAATAAAAAATCTTGCTGCAGCATTTGACAGTCGATTCTCGGAACTAAAAAAATATGAGAAATGTTTGAAACATTTTCTTCTCCATTTCATGTTGACGTTTCTATTGTTTCAAATACTTTGCAGACGGAAATAATTGACCTACAGTGCAACAGTGAACTAAGACTGTTTATCCTACTATATCCAAAATTGACTTTTTATAACAAATATGTGACTGCAGAAAAATATCCCAACTTAAGAATTTTTGCACAAAGAGTTGTAAGCTCCTTTGGATCTACTTACGTATGTGAATCATTCTTTTCGAAATTAAAGTTTAGTAAAGAGATATAATCTTCTTTAACAGATAAAAACTTAGAAAACCAATTAAGATGTGCAACTAGTAATTGTGAAGTTGATTTGAAAAAATTAAGTGAAGATAAAGAAAAACAGATTTCTCATTGATACGTATAATTGACTGAATGCTATTTTATACTAATAAAATCTTATCTGTGTTGTTTTGATATCTATCCTTAGTATGTACATTATATGCGGCCGCGGAAAGGATTCCATTTGGACAAAGTGGCCCGCGATGCGATTTGGGTTGGCCAGCCTGATCTATAGTCATAATTTCAAATACATCGAGGCATTTTTGGTCTTAAAATCATCACTGGTTTCAAATTATGGGTTCCGCTCATGTTTGAGCATATCATAATCGAGACACAATTTTTAAAATTGTTGTAAATTTTTTTGAATGTTTTGAAATAGCGTTCTTCTTCAGTAAAAAATATTTATTGTTTTTCTTGATTTTGTCTTCGAAATCCATCAGTTAGACGTTTGAACAAAATTTCATCATTTACTTCCTTATAATTAACAATTTCAGTTTTTTCTTCAAAAGTAAGCCGAGTATACCTTTCAAGAAAGGAATTGGAAGATTAAATTGTTATTAAATTCTAAATTTTAACCAATTTGCGAAGGCCAAGTGTATCTTCGAAACACAATTTGAAAAGAAAAGTGGAAATTAAGTATTTAAAATCACAAGCAGCTGTTATATCTCGATGGCTAGCATCATAGAAACAAATAAAGGTCTTATCAAAGTAATTAAAATGGTCTTAGCATTTTGATGTAAATCAGCAGAAAGACTAAAAATTTGATTTAAAAAGCAAGTTTGACCAAATAAGCACATCAATAAAAATATTGGGGATCATATGTTATCCAATTAGGTTTGAGTTGATTGGCTGCCTTCTCACTCGTACTAAATATAGACTTGTACACCTCCGTGGACTCCCCCTCCTGAATACTCCTCGTCTCACTCCTCACTTCAACTCCCCGAGTAGTCCGGTCGGAATCCTCGTTCACAATCCTCTTTGTGGCAGACGACAGTTCCAATCCATGCCTGTGTTTCTCAGACTTACACTTCCCCGACTTTGCCCTCCGTGCCAACATGAGTGCCTCCACCTCCTGAACTCGTCCACGTCTGGGAATTGATAGTAATGACATCCACATCCCCCTCAAACACAGCAGAACACTGCATAGGCCACAAATACTCAAACTATAGGACAGGACGACTGGTTGATTGCGTCCAACGCCTTTCTGCTGAGAACACAGCCACAGGGCCTCAAATATACGAATCTGAGTAATGAAGACAGCCTACTTGTGGTGACCGTTCATTTCCACGTTGGTGATTGGACATTTGAAGGGGAGACGTGTCGGTCGTTGTATCCATTTCCCAGGATTTGTTGCTTTTCGTGGAATAAATCGTTGTCACATAAATTGAGTTCGGTGACATGCTGGGATATAGTCAGAAAATAACTTTTAGTCGCTTGATGTGGTCAAATTGGGAGGCGAGGGGAGAGGATGTCTTGTCGAGAAGGAGGGCAATCACAGCCTCCTTATTATACAGTCTGATACTCACCAACGGAATGCCAACCTGCCCAATTCACAAGACACTATTGGCTTCTTTAAGGTGTGCTGAGATATTGAGCAGGTTCGCCATTTTGTTTCGTGGACAGACTCTCTGTCTTTCTGTTATGTATCAGGTTATTTAACTTACTATCGGTGGCTTGGGTTTTTCTTTGACCATCTCTGTCCTATGTGGTATGCTTCCTCCATCTCCTCCCATTTGCTTAAAACCACAACGAACAAAAAACACAAATTGATATTTTTTGTAAATAAATTATTTTTTATATAAATATCATACAATTTTATAACTATTAATAAAATTCATTCAAATTAATAGATGAAAATCAATTTTTCACTGCCATCAAATTTCTGTTAATATTCATTATCGCAAGTCTCTTATTATGCTTTATTGCATATTTTTGGATTTTGAATTATTCAGAAATTTCTTTTTCCTTCATTCGAAAGCAGCTCTTGTTTATTTAAAGCGAATGTTTATAAGAAAATTCATTCTCCGACACAGGCACCATTTCAAATTTGTTTTGTTTTTCTTTTTTAGACAACTTGGCACATTTTCCAAAATAATTTGATGAATCAACAAGATTTTAACTTTCTTTACTACTCCCTAACTTGTTCAGTCCAGCTTCAAAATGTTATTTTGGGAAAAGATTTTTCAGATGTTGCTCAAATAGATTTAAACTGCCTCGAGTTATTGTGAGAGTAAATAAAGATTTGATTATTTAAAACATAATAAAGTATCCATAGCAATGAAAACAAAGCAAGCACACGATGGGAGAGTATCCTCCTGCCAGTTTGGAGGTGCTTGTGACGAATTGATTCTCTCCTCCTCGCACGATGGGAAAGTGCGGCTGTGGGAGACGGACAATCTCGACTTGGTTTCCGATTTGGACACAGCCCACAACAAAAATGTCTGCAACGCAAAATTCTCACACGACTACAAAAAGTGGATTGATACAATTTATTGCAGAGTCTATTCAGGGGGTTGGGACAAGACAGTGTGCTGTACTGATGTGGAGACTGGGAGACCTCTGGTGAGAGTAGCTAAGTAAATTGCAGTGGAGAACAATTCATCCAGGGATAGTGACGTGGGTGGATGTCGGGGAATGGCTTGTTGCCTCTGTTTCAGATCCCGACCTTGTGTTACGAGTATGGG
This sequence comes from Octopus sinensis, assembly GCF_006345805.1. Taxonomy (NCBI): domain Eukaryota; kingdom Metazoa; phylum Mollusca; class Cephalopoda; order Octopoda; family Octopodidae; genus Octopus; species Octopus sinensis. The sequence continues at coordinate 52,857 of NW_021832839.1, forward strand.
ACTCCCGAAGTGGGACATGTGTCCATCAAACATTTGGTGGGAGTATATTACCCTCAGCATAGGTCTTCATAACTCCACCATCTCGTCTTGTTCTATATCGAAAAGTGGGGATAAAATATTCACCACCTCATTTGACTATACCGCGAAATGCTACGACCTCATTTCTCAACGACAGACCATGGATTTGAGGTATCGATGACATCACTTAGTCATAGAGGTCACACGTGTGCCATTTCTCGCGGGACACTCTCGGAGAACGCATATGTCACTGCTGGGTGTGACAGGAATCTGTGCTATTGGACGATAGCTGGAGGGGAGTACAGGTGGTTCTCGGTTTCTGAGTGAAGGCATGCGGGACCTGCCCAAATGAATGGGGGACATTATAGTTGTGTCTCCTCCTGTGTTTTTTCCCACGACAGTGAATGTTTTATTGTCAGATCTAGACCAATTTATTATTTCTTGTGGATTTGATCAGCGTCTAGTTTTGTGGGATGTGCAGACATGTTCACTGGTCAATAAATGGACAGTCAATGTCGGTCTGATACACGACGTGGATGTAAATATGGACAACTCTCAGTTCCTAATTGCATCAGAGGTACAATTCTTCTCTCATTTATAGAACGGAGCCATCCACACAAAGCAATTTAATTCTCCAGTCCACGACCATGTCCAAAAGAGAAGAAACACAGTTCATGTTATTCTTTTTACTCGATTTGAGTAGTGTCGAACCTGCAAGTCTTGCGTCGTGTCGACTGAACTAATCCATGACCAATGCATCGACTGTCGATTGGAAAACTGCACTAATTAGGATTTTTTAACACCAGAATTGAATTCTGATTTATATTGTTATTTTGCACGAAACACAAAAAGAGAACTTTCAGTTTTTATCGTCGGTTGTGGCGTACTATCAGCATTTTCTAGTAGCATTCGACCATTTTCAGGTCATTTGCAAGGATAGTGAGAGGGTTGTCCATGGTCTCCGTTGAAACCAGGCGGTGCTTAGGGAATATGACTCCATTATGTAGGATTCATCCTCAAAATACATCCAAATAGTCTTTATTTGTTGTCTAAGGTACTGAAGTCCCTCTATTGAACAATGTTTAATACAAACAGTGGAGAACTTGCATTAATGACACTCATGATCGGGGGAATTTCTGCAAAGAACAAAACTTACAGATTTGCTATGTAGTATCTATATCCTGCCTTCAAGAAACAAAAGTAAAAAATAGAAACTTGATAAAGACGTGAAAGCATATAAAATTATTCTACTGAAGCCAAAGTGGAGATAATATAAATAGGTATTTTCTATATTTCTTTTCTGACATTTAATTTTCTATTTTGACAGCTGTTAGCTCCAATATGCCAAAAGCATGATTGAGCACTTTCCTAATCTTTTCGATGTTTTCTGAAACAAAATCTGCGTCATCCGAGTAAATCAGTTCTGTAGTCGAAATTGCTTTAATTTTCGCTTTTATTTCCTAGAAGGCAGCCTCAAGGTATATAACAAATAAGAGCCTGTAAGTCATCATTCTAATCTTGTCGCCTCTTGGCTTATTTTCTTGTCAAATGAGTTACTCAAGGTAAACATAAAGTAAAAAGTGGAATTAAAGAAAATCCAACTTTAAGTTATTTTTAGTCAAAACAGTTAAATTCAGTCTATGTTAATTTTTTTTTATTCAAAAATAACAATTGTTAAATGATTATATTCGATACTGGAGTAGCTAAGAGTCGTTTGAAATGAGATCGAGGAATTCTGTTGAATGAAAATTAAGTTGCACCTTTAAAATTGATATTTCCATCGCTATCCTGGTCGCAAGATTTAATTAGATTTCGACATTCTTCTTCTGTACAGCAGACACCCGCAAGATTAAAAACTTTGCTGAGTTCTCTGGCGTTTATTTTCCCGTTGCTGTCCAAGTCCAATTGGTCAAAACATTTTTTGACATCTAACAAAATGACTGGAAAAAAACTCTCGAGATCGGTTGAAATGAACTTTCTCGACTATTAGACATTAACCAAATACAAAACCATTCAAAGATGACCGAAATATTTGACATTCTCTTTTATTCATGCTGAAGGTCTGAACAATGTATATTTCACTTATGAATTGACTTTATTTTAATAAAAATACACGTTTATATACAATGACGCAGAGATTCATTGGTTGTGAATCATCTCGCTGAAACTAAGAGTGCTTAGAGCAAATGCGAATGAATGAACAAAGACTCGAAAACGTTCCAAATGATGAGAACAGTGACTATATTTTGCTAACTAAAACGAGAAAAGCAACTCCAGCCAAGGCAGAAAGCAATATTTGGAAAGTGTGTCGCATTCCCCCGACTTGGTGGGAGCCCTTTGTGAGCGGCCCGAGCATGTTTACAGTGCCGATGTATATGAACCCCCCGGTGCAGAAGGGAATCAAAACTCCCTCAATACGCGAACTCAAATTGCCCAAAACAAATGACAGGATGACGCCAAAAATGAAGCCCAGTGCCGTGACGAACTGAAGGAGTATTGCCTATCATAAGACATGGAAACAAGCCTGCTTTTTGGTGCAATTGGCGTTGATTAGACTGACAAAGTCCCCAATCTCGTTGGGAAATTCGTGGCACAGAATAGAAAATGACGAACTCAGTCCGAGAGATGTGCTGTGCATAAACGACGCGCCGATGATCAGCCCGTCAGTGATGTTGTGCACAAAATCCCCTACGAGGTTGATGAATCCTTGCGCCTTCATTGAAATCTGCTCTTTCGCACTGTGCTCTGCGTCACTTTTCTCTTTCGTTCTGCGACGAATGGTTGTCGACTCCGTGACAATCGGCTCCGAAGGTTCCTCTGGGGCGTCGGTCGGGGATGCTTTGAGAGTCAAATTGAGGACTTTTTCCATAGCAAAAAAGCCATAGAGTCCCACTAAAATGAAATATCTGTTGTTGGCAGTGTTGGCGGTGGTGAATATTTCAGGCATCAAATGGAAAAATACGTCCGACAGCAACCCCCCGGAAGCAAAGGCGAGCAGAATCTACGAATAGGACATTATCCATGTCACCTCCAAGGACCCGTCCCAGTTACTTTTGTTTACGCTCACGAAAATGAGGAGAAGTGCAGGCAAAATGCCGACTGTGATTGCTGCGAGAATTGCCTGGACGATCGGGAAGTCGAGAAGGAGGTGGAGAGTGACCATTGTAGACTGGCTGTTGAAAATTAAATTCTGCACTTTTCTACGATTATATATCTTTTTGAGAATCAATAAAATAATTTAAATCAGCTCATTAGTGTTTGGGAGTTGTCGTAGAATGAATCAAATTAAAATTATTCAATCGCAATTACTCCTTGAATGGCTGATAATTATTAATTTACTTTTACCCCGGATAAATTGTTCTCTTTACACACACATTGACAAATCTTGTTCAAAAATTCAAATTTCTTATATTTCACTACTCTTAGATCATGACGTATTACTCGGAGTGTCGTTACTATCATTCCGTGTTCTGAGCTTTTTTCTTCAAAGTAATTTTTATTGGTAACTTTGATTAACAATCGCCTCAAAATTCACAATTGTCGCTTTCCTGTCCAAATAGTCAACCACCAAGTAGTTACTTCTATGCAGATAATCAAATTATTTGACAATAGTGTTTTTATAAATTGTTTGAGTAATACAACAAAAAAGCAACATCACAATTTGTTTACAAAATCATCGTAAAATATCAAACGTGTCACCATCCTCAATCATTTCACTGCAAAATGTGCGCGGCGGAGACTTGATCGGTATTTCTTCTACGACCTGATCGTCCGAATTTACAGGGCGGTGGAATGTCGCATCAATCAGAGACTGCAAAGGCGTTTGTTTCCTTTCATTGGTCGTTGAATTGAGTTGACTATTCAGCGAAGGGAGGCTGTTGAGCATTGCGAGTGGCGTCGGCAATTTTTTAGAAACTTTCTGGATGGACTGCTTGTCTTCCATTTTTCGTTTCCTTGGCCGATAAATCGTAGGGACAGCCCGTTTATCAGGCACAATAAACGCATAGTTCTGCTGAATCTCATTTATCTCGTCCTGAGGAGCCTGAGGAGTGGCCGGTGGAGACACTCGGTCACAGAGAATGCAGGGTTTCTGAAAACGAATAATCGCCTGCTTTCCCGACGACTTGCGTATTTCATGCTTAAGCAACTCCGAACGTGCCATGTCCACCACACAGCTCAAAATAGAACGAGGAAACTCATCAGAACTCCCCATTTGGGACGAAGGGGCCACCCAGTCGTACATAAGTTCGATCGGGGACTTGGAGCCGAGCATTAAGTAGACCTCCACCACCGAGAGCTGTCCAGCCTTGCCGACAGAAAGTCCTCCTTCCCACAGGGCAGTCACACTTTCGAGAGAACCAGAGAAATTGGACAAATTGCGACTCAAATTGTTGGTATTTTGGAGAATACTGGACGTGTGGGAGTCCGTGTTGTGCAGTCGAATTCTCCCAGAAGAGGACACCAGTTGGTATGCCACAGCACTCTTCCCACTCGGAAGGAACATCCTCATGTCCCCATTCCCCAACCGTTCTCCCAACAGTTCGAGCAGCACCCCCATTTGCTGTCCGTGAGGCACTCTCAACTGCAGATTAGCCACAAAGCCACTGCGTTGGACAGTCAGGAGAGCCTGGACAGACCGAGGACGGAGGGACAACATCAAAGTGTCAGGAAGGAAACTTGAGAGGACAGTTTCGTGTTTTTTGAACAATTCAGAGAGAGCATTGCTTCTGGGCATTTTGACCTTCAAATACTTCTCTTTGTGGGGGATTCCGAGTCTGGCGAGTGTGTTTTTGCCCACGAGGATGCTCCGATTAAAGACCAGTCCGTTCAGGAACTTGAGGAAATGTGGAGAAGAGTCCACCTTGCCCAGTCGACGGTACAATTCTCCGTAGGCGACGAGCACGGAGACTTGGCGAATGTCGGTGGGGACATCAGACCCGAAGGAGACATGTCCATCCAGTCGACGGAAATTACGGAAGAAAAATAGTCGAATTTGACGGACACTTTTGGGGGGTCTTGGCCGACGTGCATAATTTATTCGTGCAGTCAGTTTGTGGAAGTCCTTTCCGTATTTGCACAAGAGTGAGTAGAAGGCAATTCGGTCCTCAGTGTCCCATATCTTGGCCACCTTGGGAGGGGGGTCTGTGGTTTGTGGGGCAGTATCTTCCGTCTTGTTGACATCCTCCATGACCACAAGACTTAACTATTTAATAATTTTATTATTTTATTGAATATTATTAACAGGTTTGTTTGAATTTGTAATTACTACTGTCACTGTGATCATAAATGAGAAAACTTTTCACTAAAAATTGTTTTATACGTAAATCACATAGCTGATCCCTAAGAAGGACGTGTGTGACTCCCCCAAGGATTTGAGGCCAATCTATGCCGAATTTATATAAGTTGACAACGAAATGTGTAAACATAAAGTTGTCAGAGTATATTGATGCTTTCGGATAAGTGACAATCAACTGGGCACAAGAAGAATGTGCAAAAGAACAAGCCATAATCAATCAGATCATGTTTTCTTAGACTATTTGTTACAAAAGTCTGGACTTGCTTATTGGATTGTCTGCTTTATTCAGAGTCTTATTAACAAATGGAAAATACGATTGACTTTTGAAAATAAATCATTGGGTCAAGTAAAAATAAGAAGAGGAATTTTGCAAGGAGACTTTGTCGCCACAGATCTTTGTGTTGGTATTGGACCCTTTGAGTCGAATGTTAAATGGAAAATGCCCGAAAGTAACAATGGGGAATCGGATACCGATACTTAGGAGTTCTTGAAGATATGAACAGTAATGTCCTTAAAAAAGAAATTATGGGGAAAATTTATAATGAGGCATCCACTCGGATTAAGACGGAATTAAACTCTGTGAATTTATTTAAGGCGATAAACGAATTTTCACTCTCTCTATATAAATGATTGATATCGAGCCAGGGGAATTTGAACAAATTGACAAAAATGTCAGCAGAATTCTTACGGAGAGCCATATTCACATGCAACCGGCAAACAAAGAAAGACTATATTTACCAAGAAATAAACTTGGAAGAGGTCTCGAGTGTGTCAGTAACAAATCTGAACGAATGCTATTCCAATTTTATCATGACTTGAAGCATAAAGCCGATTACTGCCTAAGAAGAGAGGGAATTCTACGGGTCGTCAATTCACAGAAAACTCACATTGCCACTATCGTAGAATTCATATCCCGAAAGTACAATATCAAAAATATAAATGAACTGACAATAACTAAATTGGTGGAATTGAACATGAATATCTAATGAGGCAGATTGAAACTAAGCCACTGCATTCTATTCTTTTCCAGTGTTTGAAGGACACTGAAGTTAATGAATCGCAGGATGGGTAGTTCATGGAAATAACTCGCCAATTAAGTTGTGGAAATTCGAGTGGACAGAACTATTTCTACGGATACGGCTGTTTCAAACAATAAACCAGATATTTTTGTCCATGACAAGATGAGGAATACAATTACACTCATTGAAGTTGGGATTACCTCACAAAATTGCCTAAAGCAAGTTGAAGTGGAAAAGTTCCACAAATATGACCTTTGGCAAATGAATTAGGGGCGATTCATCGGGCTAGAGTGAAGATAATCCCTGTTGTACTTACTCGGGATGGAATTGTCTCAAAATTCTTCAAAAGTAATCTGGATTCTATCGCAGTGGAAGACAGAGTGAAGGCATATATTCAAACACTCGTTTTAAGAAAAACATTGGAGAGTATGCAGGTGGAGACAAGACATGGAATATCGGTTCCCGGAGAGGAGCATGCAGTGATTGAATGTCAACCGAAGGATTCTTCTCTACCAGGAATACGTGTACCGACTATGATAGTTGGGCATAAGAGACGAAGACTGTCCTAAATATAGATGCTTAAAAAAATGCTATTATAAATTTTTATTACTCAATAAAATTATTAACCTATATGTTAATTTGTAATTACTACTATATGTCACTGAGAAAACTGTTCACTAAAAATTCCAACCAACGCCAATCTCTACCCAAAAACAAAATAATTGTGTTTGATTCCGGCCCTGTCACAATTGACAGTGTGATTGGCTACGGTGATAAGAATATGTGTTAGTCACAGGCGGCTATTCGGTCATTTTTGCTGCCAAACGAAAGAAAGGCAATACCATGGCCCTCAAACAGTCCAACGTGAACACGGAAGCCAATCTAAACAGCTGCATTATGGAAATAAACGTGATGGTTTGTCCATTTCTTCATCCCAGAAAAAGTGCAGTCATCCCAACATCATTAAATACGTCGACAGTCATTACACCAAAATCGATTCCTTTCGTTCAGAAGTCTTTCTTTTGATGGAGTTGTGCAAAAGTGCTGGTTTTGTTTATTTTGTAGAAAGTGTGTTTCAGTTGTTGGAGGAGAATGCAGTCAAAGGACTCAAAGACGACCTCATTCTTCGAATCCTCAGAGACCTTTGCAGTGGACTGTCAGTCCTCCACGACAACTCTCCGCCAATCATCAACCGAGACATCAAAGTAGTGTTTCCCTCGTGTCCAGGCCGAGAATGTGTTGATAAACTCAAAAGGAGATTTTGTCCTCTGCGATTTTGGGAGTGCTGTGTACGAGACTCCCCTCGACGAGAATATGGACATTTCGGACATTTCTCAACTGGAGGAAGAGATCGCCCAGTTGTTGTGTGTCTCACAGTCGCAGAGCCACCACCTCGGGGTACCGACCCCCGGAAATGGTCGATTTGTACAGCGGAGAACACATTTCCTGCAAAGCTGACATTTGGGTTGTGCAGAGTTGTTGATTCGACTAGGCTGTGGGGTGTCTGCTCTTTCAGTTATGTTTTGTCGCCATGCCCTTCCAAGAGAACAAATTGGCCATTTTGTCAGCCAAATATTCGTTTCCCAAACCCTGCAATGCCCTGTTTGAGAGTGTCATTGGTCAGTTCTGTGGTCACTCACTTCCGTAGGGGACTGTCTCCAGGTCTCTCCCGCGAGTAGACCAAGTGTGGGGGACATTCTCAACTGCCTTAAGACTTGCACTTTGTCGAAGAAAGGCTCGAAAAAAACTAGTTTTCGCTTTATAAAACAAAAATCCGTTGATGTGAATGTTTATTGGTAGTTTGATCAGAAGCAAGTCCCCGATGATGTTTTTGAAGCAGCTCCTTTTGATTTTCCTCCAAATCCGTGGCCTTTGGACGAATCGGAGTTTGTGGCACAGGATGAGGGTGGACTCAACCCGTTTATGAACGAAGATGGATGTGTGAACGAGTCATTTAAAGATTCATGACCTAACTTGACATATTTGTTTTATTAATTATATTTGTTATTTTTATTGGAACATTCATGTTCTGTTGACGCGACTGTATCCCTAACAATATAACGGAGTCCATTGGCTTATATAGTCATAGGAATGGAATAGTTTTTTAAGACTCCGGGTTCGGGCACGCTCGTTTTTAGGCCAATTTTCTGAAATAAGTAATTTTCAAAGGCAGACTAGATATTTCACGACCCGGAACGGGGAATTTTTAATATTCAATTTTGCATTTTTAAAATTTTTTTAAAAAATTAACTCAAATGTATGTTGGTAACATCAATTCAATAATCGTTTAATATTTGACGATAAAAAATGAAACAGTTAAAGTAACGAGAAAATTGGATAAATTAAAAATTGTGACGCTATAATAACAGAAAATTGGGTTTCTTGTAGGCTTAAAACCACGGAAATTCCTTCAGTTCAAAGGAACTGGGATAATATTTATTGCTCACACATACTTGAAAATATTCGATTACACGTCGAACAGTCTTAATTGGCAAGTATTAATTGAGTTTGTCACCGATCTTGACAGCCGGTATGTTTCTGAACAACGAATCAGTCGCCATCGATATACGCTTTGCATTGAGATTTGCCAGCCTCATCGTTGCAGGTGTGGCAAACTCGTCGACAGGAGAACAATACAATTGTTGCTTCATCCCCTTGGCCTTCGAAACCAGTCGGATAATTGATGAAAAAGCCCTCAAGCTTTTCTCAGAAATTGGTTTAATCAATTTTGAAAATTATTAGTCAATTATCCATTTTTTTCAATTTTTACATTTTTTGTAAAATTAATCCGAAAGTCGTTTTTTATTCATTGAGCCGAAAATCGTAATTTTCGTAAAATGAAGGAGATACTTGAAAATTTTCTTAACATTTCGTTTACGACATGTTTATTAGTTCTTTATAATGGTGTCCTCAATTGTTACGGGATCACAAATCTTTTCAATATGATTCCAACAGTTCAATATTAAATGTTCCTCTACTCTTAGAAATGAATTCATCATAAATTCAGTATGTATAAATTAGAATTAGTTGCTCCTAAAAACAACCAAAATCTCCTCAAGGCCTCGCTATCTCTCAATGATCTTTTTTTTAAATCCGTTAAGCGACAACTCGCCTGTAGACGAGTTGTCGCCTAACTCGCCTAAATTTATTTGGCGACAACTCGTCTACAAAGAAAAATATTTTAAGGGTAAATAAAATAAAATTTTAAAACAATTACTTTTTATTCTGAACTTTTAAAGCAAACCAAACCATCTATTAGCTTAAAATAGCAATCTACTTCAAATTCATGAAAATTTTAACATGCTATTCTCAGTTCAAGTTCCTTTTGCAGTCTGTCGCAGACACTTCAAGATACCTTCCTGACTTAATTTGTGTTATATCACAAAAAGTCTTTGTTCTTCATTGGCCAAAACATTGACAAAAGCTGCCAAATTTGGGTTCTCTCTGTTAAACGAATTGTTCAACAGCTAATGCTAACCTTTTAATGAATTAGTTGTCCTAGGCATTGACTTTAATACCTGATGAAAACAACTCCAAAAACAAGATGGGTCAGCAATAAAATGTTTTTTAGAATAAATCAAAAAATTCATTATTTTTTGGTTGTTTTCTTTTCCTGTCGCATCAAGAGAAAATTTTTCAAATTCCAATAAAACATTTTCCACAGGGATGAAAGCTAAATAGTAGCATTTCCTCAATAATTTTCGTTCCCACGATAAAACGTCTTTGTAGGCTCACACAAGACCGAGACATTGTATTTTCCGCATAGGATTTGACCGAAATGGAAATTACAGCCAATTACATTAGACGACGAAAAAATTAGACGGCATCTTTCTGGTCAGATGCTTTTTATCTTATGATCCTCAAAGGGGCCATGATTATGAGCATTTTTTGTACTCAACTTGTTTTAAGCATCCACCGTGCACCTCGCCCTGCATTCTCGACTTCTGCACCTCCAATAGGTAAGACCGTGTTTTTTCTAAAAAAAACCAAAATCTCCTCAAGGCCTCGCTATCTCTCAATGATCTTTTTTTTAAATCAGAGTGATTTCCCGATAAATCCCGAGGTCTCTACCGTAATCGGCATGAAAGGGTGATCTTTTGATGAATATTCAACGGAGACTATTTTATTTATAGGGTAGTGTCCCCACGTCTTATTTGGGGAAGATGCTACGGAGGGTTGAGTTTATTAGCAGTTAATAGAGGGTGTGATCTGCTGGTCGTCGCTTCCCTTCCCCAGACAAGTAGTGTTCACACACCTGCTTCCGATTTGACAAATTTTGTTGTCTTACTAATGCACTCGTCTAACCAAAACTTTTATTTAAAGTACGACTCAGAAACAGTTTTATTGCTTTTGGGGTGACCAGAGTTGTGAAGTATCATTTTGAACATTTTATCAACGTATAGTTTGTTATTGTTGTAGTACTCCTCTCTGCTTTTTGCAGTGTCACTACAATTACTCACAGACATACATCTGCTGGGTGATGTCACGCACTTTATTTCCCTGTTTTCTGCTATGTTTCAACTCGTCTCTCAATTCGCGTATTTTCTGACGAATTTTCATTTGGCTCTCCTCATTGTCCGACTCTAACTCCGCCATTTTGGATGCCAGCCGGTCTCTTTCCTTCCTGGTCCTGATTTCGTCTTCTCGTAAACTATTGAGTTTCTTTCTGTGCCACATTTGAGAGCGTTGGATTGCATTCTATTTATGCCCGTATCCATGGAATATACCACACCACTATTCTTGGTTGACTGGTTATTTTATTGGTCATTAATCATGTGCTTGATCAAGTGAGGACAGAGGTTGGCTTCCGCCTTTATTTATATGAAATCAAAGACCGCCGTCAGTCCTGGGATTCCCTCAAGCAAACATACCAAATCCAAAAAGATGAAGCATAGCTAACAACATTGAGACACCACAGTCTCTCCAGAATAGTAGAAGGCCAGCAAAAGTGCCCCATCATCCTCGACTTTCGGGGAGGACATTATCAAAGAAATCTGTCGGAGGAACAAATGTTGTCCCACTCTCTCTTTATGCTAATATTTAACCAGATTTGGTGGGCGCTGATCTGGCCGATATTACACAGGATGACTAAACACCTTCTTTTCGAAAAAAGAAAAAGGGAAACTTCCCTGTCCAACTGGGGTGCTCCCGAGAATCTATCCTTATTAAATGGCAATAGAATATTCTGTTGACCTCATACCTTAGAGTAGAACGTCTCCTTTCTCGCGTTAATGTCTGACCTCATATCCCTGGCTATATAATGCTAGTTTATCGTAACAATTAGCAGAAGAGTTTATTAAATAAATTGAAAATATAAAAAATCATAATTGAGAAGGACGACAGACAACGTGAAGAAATCCGTCTGGGTAGAGCATATTCTCAACCAACCACCGAATACTCACAGTGAGGGGGACGATTACTCCGTGAATCAACCAATCCAGACCTTCCCCCTCCAACTGGACTAAAAATAGTCACAACTAGTCTACAAGTCCGGATAATCTCCCCAAATGTAGACTCATCGATGCGATGGGAGATCTGTCGGTACTCATCCCTCCCCGTCTACTCTCTCTCCACACCACCAACCCTGTAAACTCGGAGGGGCACCCGAGAAGTGGAATGGTCGACAGTCCTAATCTGCCGAGCCAGTGTGTTGTACCCTCCAAAATCACCTGGAAATAAAGACAGACAACCAACCCTGCAGAAGGCAGTGCCACAACTGACTCTTGTCGTTGAAGGTCATTCTGTTTTGGACAGCGAAGGTGTCTAGAAGGCAGGCAGCCTCTTTGAGTGTGTGGAAATACAGTCGGCTCATTGCCTCGTCGGACTGGACGTAGATTATGTTGGCCAGTGGGTAGTTCTGGAATACTCGGAGACCACCACCTCCACATGCAGTCGGAGACTCCACACGGTGGATCCGCCGTACAGGTCGTGGAGGAGACCGGTCGGGTAGTCCCAGCGGATTGCCCTCCCTTTCCATTCCAGCCACATTTGCTTGGAATATTCCTTCAATTTGTCTTCTCTGATGGAATGGAAAAAGTGGGAGAGCAGTTCCTTCTTGAGGAGGACGAGGTAGGACACTCGGGGGAGAAGAGCAATGTAGGGAAGGCACATCTTGGACTCGACTTGGTTGCTGAGGTTGATAGAAACTGTAATTCTCTGATTCCAAATTTCTGTTTGTATTTCAGTGGAGTCCATTTTTGGTCAAACTAGATAAACCGAATAAATTATATTTATTTAAAAATATATTAATAACATTATATTAAACTCGTGGTGATGGATAGACTGCTCTATGCAATTTCTCTCCTCAGAAACGAGGAGACCGACGAGGACATTGATCCCCGTTTTTTCCGTCGTTCGCCCAATTCCTGGCACTCCTTCTCCACTCACCTGAGAATGTCCTCGTTATTCGACCGCACATTCCTGGAAAGGGCACTCAGGGACATACTCAATGTGGCACATCAAAGTTAGTTCAGTCATTTCAAATTAGTTTCCACCAACCAAGTCGAGCAAGTGGCACTATTTATTGCCCACAGTCTGTGGACCGTCGACTTTCTCTCTCCACAAGTTCTCCTCTCAATCAACCAGAATGAGTATATCCACCACGTCTCCGCCAAACAACTCGAATCTATTTTTAAGGACATCCAAGTCCTCAGAAAATGTCCACTTCCAGCCTCAAATGGACCGAATCCCACAAGTAAGGTCACTGACCAACCCAGTCGAGACCGGACTGAGGGACCGCACCTTCCACGTGACCGACATTGGTCTCAGTTCGGAGTCGGAAGAGTCGGGGACGGAAAACTGCGGAAAAGGGTGGCTGAGGTCGTCGCTCGAGGAGTTCAAAAACGTCGACTTTTCCGCGGAGGAAATCCACGGTTTGGTGATTGGTATTCTCTCGTCGACGGAAAACGTGGAGGAAATACAAAATCACGTTTTTTGAGATATATTTTGGTAGTTGTTTGATCTGTTGGGGTTTGAGGGGTTTGATTTGATTGTGAGAATAATCTCAAATCGTGATTCTCTCGTCAGTCCCCCTGAAGCTGTTTCCAGAACTAAAAAAACCAAAAAACCCATCAAATCCCAGCCAAAAAACAAGCAAACTTGTTCGACCATTCCTTCACTCCTCGAAATCCGGTTTTCCTGTTTTGAATATTCCAGAAAGTACATTTCCCAGACAGGCCAGGTGTGTCTGCCGAATGTGTTCGATTCGAATGTCTACCAACAAAACGACCTCGTTTGTCCATGTGGTAAAACTGACAGAAACTGCCCGTTTCGTCAGTCCATCGAAACACTGAGAAATACGAACGTTTTGACGTGTTTCCCCCCGAATCAGCCGGGAAGGACCAATTTTCAATAACGAATGTTCCACGGCTGTTGATAGAGGACTTGGATGATGTATTGGACGAGTGTGACTCCCAGATGGTGCAGAGGGCATTCCAGGGAGTGCCAGCTCTCAACTGCATTCAGTCGACTGTCTTTGAGACTGTGATGAACAGTCAGGAGAATGTGCTCATTTCTGCCCCCACGGGAGCTGGAAAGACCAACATTGCCCTGTTGGCCATCCTCAGTAGACTCAGGGATCACATAAATCACCGGAAACTGCCCATCGAGGATTTAAAAGTGGTCTACATCGCCCCAATGAAGGCCTTGGCTTCCGAGATTACTGCCAAATTCGCAGATCGACTAACCCCGTTTGGATTGTCAGTCCGCGAGTTGACAGGAGACATGCAACTGACGAGGAAAGAAGTGTCTTTGACTCAGGTGTTGTCCAAATGTGGATATTCAGGTATTTGTGGTCACCCCGGAGAAACTGGACGTGGTGTCGCGGAAGGACGTGGACATTGGAATGACGGACAGTCTCTCTATTCTCTCCAAAATGACTCTCCTTGTCATCGACGAACTTCAACTACTGGCGGACACTCGTGGATCAGTTTTGGAGACACTCGTCGCCAGAATTCTACGACTGGTGGAGAGCAGTCAGCGTGTGATCAGGATTGTGGGACTGTCGGCCACTCTCCCCAACTATTTGGACATTGCTTCCTTTCTGCGAGTCAATTTTAGTAGTGGACTGTTCGTGTTTGATGGGAGGTTTCGTCCTGTGCCCCTCACGCAGTCCCTCGTGGGGGTCAAGACGCATTTTCCCCGAGAGACTGAGAAGAATATAAACCACATCTGTTTTAACGAAGTCACTCGTTTTGTGGGGGGAGGCCATCAGGTTGGGCAGTGGATATACCCAAGGTCATGGTTTTTGTCACTTCGAGGAACGGAACTGTCAAAACAGCCACCACTCTTCTGGAAATGGCCGAAACTGGAGGCCAGACTGGGCTGTTCGTTGTCCCTCCGTCTCCAGCACTTGCCCTGGCCATTAAACACGTAGAGGCTAATCTGGACTTGTTAGATGGACAAGTCTCGAATGAGTGAACTTGGTCGTCTGTTCCGAGCTGGGTTTGCAGTCCACCACGCGGGGATGAGTCGTTCTGACCGAAATGCAGTAGAAAAGTACTTTCGAGAAGGACTGGTGAAATGTCTCGTGTGCACTGCCACGTTAGCTTGGGGAGTCAATTTGCCTGCCCACGCTGTCATCATCAAGGTTGAGAGACCTGCTTGAGTGGAAGGGAACTAACATTTATGACTCAAAGTCGAGTTCCTTTGTGGACATGAGTGTTCTGGATGTCCTGCAGATATTCGGGAGAGCAGGGAGGCCTCAGTACGACGAGTCCGGACAGGGGATACTCATCACTGAACACTCCTCACTCTCCTCCTACCTGCAGGTGGTTGGGGCCAACTCCCCCATCGAAAGTCGTTTCCTCGAGACAATCGACGACAATTTGAACGCAGAAGTATTGAATGTGTCCAAAGGGGACTAGATTGTGTTGGGGACAGTCAGCAATGTCAGTGAAGCCATTCAGTGGCTTAAATACAGCTATTTCTACGTCCGTCTTCTGGCCAATCCCACCGTCTATGGAGCTTCCTATGCCCAGTTGCTGGTTGTCTCCTGTCCTCAACTCAGATGGACAACACACTGTCGGACCACTGCAGACAAATCATCACCAAGGCAGGACACTCTCTGGACGGAGCTCAAATGATTCGATTCGACGAGGTGCACTCTTATTTCTTTTCGACTGATTTGGGGCGGACTGCCTCCCATCTGTACATCAGCACTGCCACTATTCGAGTAGAGTTGGCAGTTCAGTGTAGATCATCAATGACACTTTTAATGACAAGGTCGACCAGAAGGGGGTTCTTTCCGTCATTGCCTCAGCCACGGAGTTTGACCAGATCAAAGTGAGGGTTGAGGAGTGCGACGAACTGGAAATGTTGGAAAAGTGTTGTCCCTACGCTCTCTCCACATCCGCCCTGTCCAAGGAGGGGAAGGTCAACCTGTTGTTGCAGGCCTACATCTGCCAATTTGACCTCAGGACATCTTCTCTCCTTTCAGACCAACAGTATTGTGTGCAGGTATTGACAGTGGTCGACCTGGAAGAACGCCAGTCGACTAGCCCGGGCACTCTTCGAAGTTGCCGACCGAAATGGTTGGGCCAACTGTTCGTGGATTGTCCTCTCGTTCGGACAGTGTCTGGATCGAAGGCAGTGGACATTTGAATCCCCTTTGAAACAATTCGACGAGTTGTCCTCCACTGTTTTGGGACACATAAGGCGGACCAGACTCGACTATGACCGAATTGAGAGCATGGAAGCAAAGGAGATAGGTTGGGTGGTGTATTGAG
The DNA here is from genome assembly GCF_006345805.1 of Octopus sinensis. Classification (NCBI taxonomy): domain Eukaryota; kingdom Metazoa; phylum Mollusca; class Cephalopoda; order Octopoda; family Octopodidae; genus Octopus; species Octopus sinensis. Next base: position 68,915 of record NW_021832839.1, read on the forward strand.
GACAGGCGTGGTCGTGCATAATGTCGACTGTGGTCGGGTAGTCAAACAACTCAACTCGTCATTGCCCATGGTTGAGGTGGAGGCGACAATCCAGCCAATCACCCACACAATTCTTCGCATCCGAGTGGACGTCACTCCTTCTTTCCGGTGGAACGACAAGGTGAGTATTCTCCACATGTCCAGTTTCATGGAATAGAGTCGGCTTCCTCTGAGATATATCAGATTTGGGTGACCGACGTCGAGAGCGACCGTATTTACCACTCGGAGACACTCTGCATTAAAAAGAAGCAAGTCATTTCGAAGGAGGTCGTCCATTTGGTGTTGACTGTGCCCATATTCGAGCCAATTCCTCCGCAGTACTTTGTGCATGTCGTCTCCAATCGGTGGATTGGGGTGGCCACGACTTGTCCCGTCTCCTTCGACAAGCTGATTCTCCCAGACTCGTCGTATTCCCACACGGAGTTACTCGACCTCCAGCCACTGCCTGTGACTGCCCTGGGAAATAAGGAATTCGAGTCTCTGTACACGTTCAGTCACTACAACCCCATCCAAACACAGGTCTTCCACACAGTCTACCACACCGACCACAATGTGCTTTTGGGGGCACCCACTGGCTCGGGGAAGACCAATGTGGCTGAAATGGCCATTTTACGTGTTTTCCGCAAATACCCTTCATGTCAGGTATTCCTTTCACTGTAATATAGTGCGTGTATATTGCCCCTCTCAAAGCACTTGTCCGAGAGAGATTGGCTGACTGGAGTGGACGAATAGGCCAAAAATTGAACAAGAGGTGGTGATTAGACTGAACATTGACAAGGGTGGTGGAATTGACGGGAGACACCAGTCCCGACGGGGATGTCCTGCGACGGGCCGACCTGATTGTGACGACGCCTGAGAAGTGGGACGGGATTAGTCGTAGTTGGCAGTGTCGCAGTTATGTCCGGAATGTGGCACTCATTTGCATCGACGAAATACACCTGCTTGGTTGGCTTCTCTGTTTTCCTACTGAAGGGGAGGAGAGGGGACCAGTCCTCGAAGTCATTTTGTTTCGACTTAATTTTATTGCTCACGAAACACGTCAGAATGTGCGTGTTATTGGTTTGTCGACTGCCCTGGCTAATGCGATTGACATTGCCACTTGGCTGTCCATCCCCAAACAAGGATTGTTCAACTTCCGTCCGTCCAGTCCCCCTGGAAGCACACATCTTTGGGTTCCCAGGGAAGCACTACTGTCCTCGCATGGCCTCGATGAACCGAGCCTGTTTCCGAGGCCATCCAAGTGCACTCCCCCAACAAGCCTGTCCTCATTTTTGTGTCCTCTCGGAGACAGACTCGACTGACTGCGTTGGCCTTGGTCTCTCTTCTGGCCTCCGAGTCTGATAACCTTCGATCGTGGCTGCATACGTCTGAATCGGAGGTTGTTGGGGAGTTTGTGAGTACTTAGATCGAGTCTCTCAAGGTGGAGGACGCCAACCTAAGTTTAACACTCCCCTTCGGAGTGGGGATCCACCACGCAGGGTTGGTCACCTCGGATAGGGAATTGACAGAAAGACTGTTTGTTAGTTCAAAAATCCAAGTTTGTGGGATGTTTGATTGGCAGATTCTCGTGTCGACAGCAACTCTGGCCTGGGGGGTCAACTTCCCGGCACATCTTGTCATTGTGAAGGGGACGGAATACTTTGACGGGGCGACCAAGAAATATGTCGATTTCCCCGTGACGGACCTCCTCCAGATGATGGGGAGGGCAGGTCGTCCCCAGTTCGACCAGTGTGGAGTCGCCTGTATTTTCGTCCAAGATATCAAAAAGATTTTTTATAAAAAGTTTTTGTACGATCCTTTCCCGGTCGAGTCAAAGTACTCTTTTTTATGTCACAAAGTCTTTCCGCCGTTCTCCCCGAACATATCAATGCAGAGGTCGTGGCAGGGACAGTTCGTAGTCTTCAAGAAGGAGTTGACTTTCTGACCTGGACGTACTTTTACCGTCGAATTCTGAGCAACCCAAAGTTGTTGTTCTTTGGCTATTCAAGTTATTATGATCTGAATTCGGTCGAGCCGGAGAACGTGAGTTCCCACTTGTCCCAACTGGTGGAGACGTCTGTGTCGACTCTGTGTTGTCATCATTGCGTGGAAGTGGACGAGGAGGGAGGGTATTCCCCTCTCCCGGCGGGGTCGATCTGCTCGTTCTACTACCTGGACCACCGGACGATGGGCATGTTCGTGGAGAATGTGGTGGAAGACATGTCCTTTGACTGTCTCATATACACTCTCTCGGTTGGCTTCTTTCACTCACACATAAAGATGGCCAAAGAGTTTGATGAGATTCCAGTGAGACATAACGAGGATAAACTCAATGCTGAGTTGGCCGGGGAGTTGTCGTTGAGTGTGAAAGACCCAGAATCCCCCAACACGAAGGCCTTTCTCCTCCTCCACGCCCATTTGACTCGACATTGCTTTTCCTGCGTGGATTACGTGACGGATTGCAGGACAGTGGTCGATCAGACTATTCGAATTCTACAAGCTCTTATTGACTGGTCTGTCCACGAGGGGTACGTTCTAACCACCCTTCGTTCTATTCTTCTTATTCAGTTGATTGTCCAAGCACTGGTGCCATACGAGAGGAGTATTCTGAGTATTCCCAACATTGATCATTCGAATGTCGCCTTTTTCATGTTTGTCATTCCATTCATTACTTCTAGGCAGTGTTTCAAAGGAAGAACTGAACTGCCTATTCTGTTTGAGTGTTTAAAGACAGACCGACATCATTTTGTCGAGTTGGTGGGCAATTGTTTGTCTCAAAGCAAATGTGTCAAGGCAATCGAGTTCATCGAGCGCCTCCCAATTGTGGAGACAATCATACGAGTGAATAACACTCCACTGATGGAGGGAGGAGTGTCTGTTGTACATGGAGACGAGTGTGTTCTCCGTGTTAAACTTTATAACATTAACCGACTTGTATTTTCTGTCATATTGACTGTAGGTTCCTGGGTTGGAGATGTTTAGTCCTCGCATCGGTAAGCCAAAGAGTGGTGGCTGGTTTCTTTTATTAGTGGATGGAACGAGGGGGACTGTTCTCGGTGTTAAACGGGAGAGGTATGTCAGTGAAACAGCCTCGGTTATGTTTACTGTCAAGAATAAGCATTCTGTCTTGTACGTATTGAGTGATACTTTTGTGGGGATTGACCAGCAGTATGATATATTCGTGGAGTATCACTAGTTGTGACTTATCATTTATATTACATTTACTTGCTTTCTTTGTATTTAGAGCTGGCCTTAGCATTATATCTGAGAATTTAGGTTTGCCACTTGGAAAACTGGTAGACTATTTTGCTCAAATTGTATTAAAATTCACCAAAATCCAATTTTAATGAGATATTTTCACCAAAAATCTAAAAACTTTCTTTTAAAATAAATGTTTATAAATGTTGCTACACTATTGACACGCCTTTTTAACTTTCAGCCTCCCAAAGGATAAAAAAGCAATTAAGTTGAATTTCAATTTCTGAAACGAGTGGTGTCATAGGTTTCTTTCTGAGATCGGAGCAAGGATTTTTACCAAGAGTTATGATCTTCGTAAAATCAAAGCGTTGTCCCAAAAAATTCAGTTACAATTCTTTGGAGTAATTCAAGCTTATCTTTTCGCAAACTCTATCTTTAATACTTATATTATTCATATTAATTAGTTAATAAGTTCCAAAAAATATTTAAATGGTATTAAAAACAATAAAAAGAATTTATTTACAAGTATGATTTGTATTTAAATTACTAATTGCCACGGTGTGAACAAAATGTTGCTGCACTTGGTTCGCAGTCAGAGGAAATTGTTCACATATGCAAAATTGTTAACGTCGTGGACCAATTGCGTAACATTATAACTATAAATCCAAAAGAATGCCCATTTCTCTGAGAAGACCTGGCAGTCTATAGAAGAATTTTGGGAACACAGACTTCCCTCCAACCAGGAAAGCACAACTCAAGTAAGTTCTGCCAATGGAGTTATCCTAGTGCCCAAAAGCAGAGAAATATTATATTCTGTCAATGTTTCCCTATCCGAGTGGATCCCTCCACATGGGTCACGCCCGTACTTATATAGTCGCCGATGTGTTGGCTCGGGTTTATCGACTGAGAAAATATCGAGTTTATTATTATTAAAAATATAAAGGTGATATTCCCTATTGGGTGGGACGCCTTTGGACTCCCAGCAGAAAATGCAGCAAGGGAGAGAGGAGTGGATGCTGGTGACTGGACTGTCAGGTTTAGCCACATTTCATTCTTGATAGAAATATTGCAGAAATGCGTTCAGAAATGGTGAAACTAAAATTGAGTTTTGACTGGGAAAAAGTCATTTCTGACTCATAAGTTAGGAAATATCAACATGCAGTCCTTCCTACTATAAATGGACTCAATATATATTCCTTAAAATGTTTTACAGCGGACTTGTCTATCGGAAACAAGTCACTTGTTAATGAATTTGATTTTAGGCGTTTGTTAATTGGGATCCTGTGGATGAAACAGTCCTGGCTGATGAACAGGTATCAGAAGATGGGACTTCCTGGCGGTCGGGAGCCCCTGTAGAGCAAAGACCCCTCTGTCAGTGGTTCATTCGGACAACCAACTTTGCGGAGGTGTCCTTAGCCTATGAATTGGACAGAGTCTGTATAGAGGATTGACACAAGTTGATAAGACATTTTGGAAAGATGTCATTTCTCTCCAACAACATTGGATTGGGAGTGGACTGACAGTTGATTTCGATTTGAGTCCTCTGTCCGAAAAGTGCCAGTTGGTAGTTCACCAACAGTGTCCTGTGTCCCATCTAGAAATCGTTTAATGTTTTGTAATTTGGGTAGAATTCGGAAATGGTGAATATCCCGGAGAATGTCGAAGCCTCTCACCCACTTTTGGCTAAAAAAATCCCCGTGTTTTCCCGTAAATTACCAAAGGGGGTGACTGCCAGATTAGGTCAGTCCAAATATTTATTTTATATGCAGGGACTTCATCAAACAGCCTCAAAGATAAAGATTTTGCAGATTTCAATAAACTAGAATGTGTTGAGTGGATAGGGGAGGTATAACACGTGGGTTATCCTCCAGCTGCCTTTCGAAGGCCACCGACTGCGAGACTGGCTCATCTCCCGACAACGTCACTGGGGGACTCCTATCCCATTGTTCATTGCAATGTGTGTGGTGTAGTCCCCGTGCCGTGTTCTGACCTGCCTGTCCTTCTGCCCGACAAAGGAAGGAGTTTGGAGACGTCGTGTCCAAAGTAGTCAAATGGACTAATTTAGGTGTGGTGGGGCAGCGAGGAGAGAGGGGGACACTATGGACACTTTTGTGGACTCTTCTTGGTATTTCTGGCGGTATTTGGACAACGCCAATGACCGGGCAATGTTCGATTCGACAGTCGTGAACAGAAACATGCCAGTTGATGTGTATGTTGGAGGAAAAGAACATGGTTTTCATAATCTCTAATGGACAGCTGTGCTACATTTGCTCTATGCACGATTTTTTGCACATTTTTTGAATGATTGTGGTCTGACTGAACACAGAGAGCCATTTGCCAAACTTTTGACTCAGGGAATGGTCATGGGGAAGACTTTTAAGCTGAATGGGGAGTATATTCGGAAGGAAGACGTTTTAAGTGACCCCAAAACCGGGGAATATAAATTCAAAGGCAAAAAAGTGGATGTTTCGTGGGAGAAAATGTCAAAGTCCAAGCACAACGGAGTGAGTCCAATGGTGAGGAGTTGTCATCACGATTAGCAATACGTCCACAAATATGGCGTGGATTCTACCAGACTGTGTATTTTGTCGGGGTCTTCTCCACAGTCACACCGTCATTGGGACGAGGATGATTTCCGAGGAGTACTCAACTTTCAGAGAAGACTTTGGAATTTGATTCACAACTTTAAACAATCTCAAAAAACGAGTCAGGAAACGTGTGAGGAGAACGGTCAACATATTCGTTCTGTCAGGAATCGATTCGTCAGTGAGGCACGTGACTGGTTTGTGGACTGTTAAGGTGTCGTATCACTACATGGGGACATTTATGATCAGCGTTGGCATAGCAAGAATGCATAAATTTGTCACATTTATGAAGGTTTGTGCTGCCCGGATGTCGTAGAGTTTGAGTACTGCAGAGCTTTGTAGTGCCCAAGGAGAGAAGGCTTTGAGAGATTTGGTTGTGCTGATGTGTCCAGTGGCTCCCATGTTTGCATCAGAGTTGTGGGCTACTTTGACTGAGGTGCTGGTTTTTAGGCAGTTTAGGGGTCAAAATCGGTTTTTTTGGAATCATTTCCAGAGGTGGACGACGACTATAATTTGCCTTTGAAGCTTTTGGTGTGTCTGGTTATTTATTTCAAGGTCAACGGGAAGATTAGAAACAGGATTATGCTGCCCCACTCCAAGCTCAAGTCACTCACGGTTACGGAGGCTACTTCATTTTTCAATTTGGAAGGAGTCACGACATCTTCAGAGTTGAGTTGTGATTACAATTATTGTTATTATTTGAATGTCAATATTGAATAAATTTTTCAAGATTATAAATAAGATTATAATGAGTATTTCGTGATTCGCGTTGTTAATTTTAGGAATACTCCTTATATTTTCTAAGATATAACATCCGCCTGGAATCTGTCATTTGAACTATATTTATTTCAAAATAATTTTAATACCTCGGAAAATTTAAAAATTTCAGTCTTTTAATTTGCTGAATAATTGGGAGTTTCATATGGAAATAGAATTCACTACACTTTTTACCAAGTTTTGTATTCCCCAGTGACATTTTTGGCGAATAGAATTTGTCAGTCTTCATCTTATTTTATTGTTCAATCAGATAGCTAATTTTTGTTTAGGTTATTGGATAAATACTTTAGTTAAGTGTAGTAATATACCGATCATCAATAGTTATAAATTGATTCGCTTTTTTCATATGTTTATATTTTTCGATTTAAATGTATTTGTTACTGGTTGGGGCAGTAGTACAAGATTTTAGTATTTACTATCATTTTCAAGTTACCTAAGGATAGAAATTATAAATATATAACATCATTTTCTTAAAATGAATTATTTGCCTTTATGCCAAGTGAGAAAGTTGCCACACTGGTCGCCAAAATAGAGACAAGACTATTAGCATGGTTTGAAAATGGAAATAAATTTGCTTACTTGGGATAGAAAAGAAACTAAGGCAAGGTTTCTAACAAGTGGATTGTTCTAAATACAAGTTCTTGTGAGGTTATAAAGTCCCAAAGACAACAGTCCTGCCCCATATCGTTAGGAACGGGCATCCACGACACCCGATCAAACAACATGCTTTTCCAAACTATTATAATTTTCCGAATAGTGAAAATAGATGATCTCAGATTAAACACGGTGAATAACAAACACGTAACCACAATTTGAAGATTATATAAATATGTTAAATACAATATATTTTTTACTTCAAATTAAATTTTTATAATTAAATATAACTTTCTGTTTTAAATAAAATCATTAAATTAAAACGTGCAGTTATTGTGTTTTCAGCTTATAACAAAAAATGGAAAAACTGCAAAAAAAGAGAATCAAAAATTCAAAATAGGATAACAATCTCCAAGTAAAAAGAAATTCAAATCGCAGTGATGATCTAGTATGCTGATTAAACCATTTTTCCAGAACAACTTTATCACAATGTGCAATGACTTCTACGCAGCTTCCAACAACAAAATGGAGAACAAAAACGACTGCAATTATGAAGGTCGTCACAATAAACTTATTAAAGATTCTAATGAGGAGATAATTGCCCGAATAATCCACAAAATCTACCCTTTGGCAGTAAAACTGTTCAAAATCGACACATTTTATGAGCACATGAACATAAACAACCTCAAATCCTTGCTGACCAGGTCCTCGGGGGTCAGGGATGCTCTCAAATCCTACCTATCCGCCATAATCTCGGTAAAATAACAAATAACACAAAAGCTAATGGAAAACTCGAAAAATAATGAGAATTTGGAAGTCTATTTAAAACATTGCTGGCAATTTTCTTGTTTTTTTGTAATTTTCAAAAAACTGCCTGATTTATTGCTTAAAGTGAGGATAATCGGTTTATTTTAGATTGTTGTTAACTTTTGGGGGACCATCGACGTGGAAGCCGTCAGAGTTCGAGCATTCTTGTTGGGACATCGCCTCGTCCGCCTCGGAAACCAAGACTTTTGTAAAAAAGCCTTAAAAGTATATAAAACACAAAAAAGTAGAAATTTACGGCATGTTATGTTCAAAACAGTAAATTTGTAAATGAACGTTCCCTTCCCTTCATCAATTTCATGATGAGGTCCCTCTGCGAGTTGTTTGCTCTCGATCACGTCCTTGCCTATCAGTATACATTCGTGTATGTCAGACAAATGGCAATCAGACTGCGGACTGCTACAATTGGCCACGACTCAGTTTATTGGTCGTTTTATTTGGTAGAAAGATCTTGAGGTTGTCCGTGGTTGGCAATTTGTGTGTTCTCTCCGTCTTTGGACTCGAGTTGTGTCTTGTTGGTGTTCGGCTAAAGTCTCGTCCAGTCAGGAAATGAAACTGTTAGTGCACCCATTAGTTCAGATCATAACTTGTACTATAAAGTAAGGTCAGTGTGATCTACCAGGCTGTTCAATTCTGTTCGTTATGTGCCACTGAGGTTACATTTGGTGGATTTACTGAATGAACTAAGCAGAGCGAGTGGGTTGTTTATTCCAACCCTCGGACTTGTTTTGGAGGTATTTCTTGTGTTGGATGTGAGGTGTTTGATTTGGTCGATTTTAATAAACGGCAATCAAGTTCGTCGGTCAAGAAATTTGATTTGTGTGGAATGATTCATTTTTCTGACCAACAAATGAAAGAAAAGGTGTTTTTGGAGTGTATTGCCGACTGCATTGAGATGGGGATTGTTGAGTCTCTTCACATCCACCAACAGTCCATGGGATTCCCCGAATTGGTTGTTCCTTTGACGATGAAGGTTATTTCGTGTTTTTACGGATTAGATTCGGAAATTTTTGAAGAGATGTCGTGTTCCCAACTATTTCCGTCGAATAAAAAGCTTGCTTGGGAAAATTGAGGAGAACTCGTCCTTTATTGCACACAGACGGACGTCTAAACCTCGATTTGATGTCAGGACTGTTTTTTATTTGTAGAGTGATAATACATTGGTCGAATTGAGTCCTTTTTCTACTTTTTATGAGCAATGGAAGAAGGAACGTGGCGATAAAGCTCACGATTTTGATGAAAAGAAATTGGTTTTCCATTATTTGTAATCAGCAGACTCGTTTTGAGAAGCAAGTCACGGGGAAGAGGAAAGTGGGTGGTAATACCTCTCTTTCTACAAGAAATAAGAAGGCTAGATTAGATGTTAAGTTGGAGTTGAATGATTCTGATATTTTGGTGAATGTTAAAGAATAATTTGCTGTTGCTTTTATTGAACTGCTTCTTTCGAATAGATAGTTGTATTTAACATGTGGGGTGATTTTATTTGGCTTTTTCTGTTTTCTGGTTTGAGAGGGAATAATAGTATGATTCATTCAAAAAAAATAAAGAGAATGATCAAACACTCTAGGTACAATGAATTTTTCATCATCGTTCTCGACCTTCTCGCTACCTTGACATTTCTAAAGACTCTCTGATCACAGAATGCCGTTTGTCCGTTATATGGATAAAATCAATGACGTGGCAGCAAACAACTCGGCATTGCTTTAAAATAGTCTGCTTTCATAAAGACTCACTCGTCGTTGAACACCAGAGATCTATCTGTCATATGGGTCTCACGATTAATGAGAACCCGAGTTATTTATATCTCAAAATAAAGGAAAAAACCATAACATTCCTCTGTTTCTAAGATATGAATCTGGACCCGAAAATCTTTATTTTTTCCTATCCCACAGTTCTCTTTCCCAGGCTTCTGTTTGGTCTGGCACTACTCTAAGCAGTACTAGAATATTGGCTCAAAGTGAAAAAAATTGCCGTTACTCGCCGCACTTGAACGGGAAGAGCGAGACGCCGTCCGGCCTCTTGCCATCGCCCCTGTTAAGGCCAGAGGGCTCCAGCTGGCACGGGATGCCGGTTGCCTCGAGCAGACGCTTTATTATGGAATTAAGCTGTCCGTGCCTGGGGAACCTCCCAGGGCATTTGGGGCAGGAGAGCGGGTGTAGACCTTTGCTTTTCTAAAACAAAAATCTCCAATGTCCACTTCAATTCATAGAACTAAAAAACGACGAAGAACTGAAAATAAAATTTAAAAATGAAAACCTGACACAATTCTGGGGATAAAAATCTATAAAAATGAAATTCTCGAAATTATGGGAAAAAATGATGCCAATAATATTATGTTTTCCTACGTCATACTGCGTAGAGAGAGGATTCAGCACTCTGAATAGTATGCTCGGAAAAAAAAGAAACAAACTAAATATAGAAGAAAGAGGCGACATTAGAATTACACTTACGAAAAGAAGTACAAATTTTAAAAAACTTGTCAATCTTCATCAACCACAAGGATCTCATTAAAACTCTTATTTTTTAAATAAAAATTTTTACTAATGAAATAAGGGGGCGATATAAAAATTGGAGGGGCGAAAAAAAATCCAAGGGGGCGATACAAAAATAAAGGTTGAGAACCACTGAGTTAGTTAATGGATAATAGCAAATGCAACAAGTGATTGGCTTTGGAAAAGGAAATGTTTATCCAAGAAGTGAAGCACTGTATTCTTTATTCCAAAATACCAACTTGTTTTTTAACTAAGGGAAAATTATATAACCACTTTATGAGAACAAAAAAACTTGGTGGTTATTTCCCGTTATTTTCTCTGGTAAAAACCATATTATTCTCAAACAGATAACAAGTGAATTAATTAGTTTTAAATTGACTGCCTTTAATTAGCCATTAAGTTGTTTTAGAATTATATAAACTATAATTCGATTAGTGCCGCCCATGTAAGATCATTGAAAACTAGTTTTCCAACTATCTCATGTTTGGTGTGAGCGTTTCATCGTCCTTTACTGTTATTTTCATTGGGTCATTTTAGATAATTATTTATTTTACTTTGATTCTTTGTTTAACATTCAGCTATCAGAATAGATTTAAGATTTGTGAAATGTGTTTAAACATTTTCTCATCTAAAATTTAAAGCGAAATTTCATGAGTTATTATTTTTTTCTGGCATGATTATCTACTAAACCAATCAAGGATTTAATCAAGTTTAAATAAAAAATGATGAAATGAGTGGACAATCGTATTCAAGGAGTATTAAATAGTGGTGGGAGGATACCACAATGTCATGGGTCAGTCAGCCTGTCTTTATCAAGTAAACGATAACTTTGCTCAGAATTCGTTCAATAAAAAGATAGCCAGGCACTCTTTTTAATGTGAGCAAATAAAATCAATGTGGCCAATTTCTCGTTAAAGAGTCCGTTCATTTAAAGAATCTCCTTCCCCGTGACTATTATTGTTTTTCAGCCTTGCGATATTCGACATTTCTGAATAATTTGACTTGTTTAAGTGTCTCAAAGTGAAGGTTAAAAACAATCTCAGCCTTAAATCTGCTTTGGAGGATATCGAGAGCCTTGTCGTTGAGTGACTGTCTATCTGTAGAGAGGTAGTTAATCATTTAGGAACCTTGATTTGCAGCTGTGTTCTTACGTGGCGTAATTCTATGTGCTGTTTAACCCGTCAAAACTCCGTTGACAACTCTAGAAGTTGATGTTGGTGACTATACTCCCAATGTTCCCCACGTTGGTTACAAAGATGAGGACCTCGATTAAAAAATCAATGACCACAAAAAATGTTCAAAATTAGTGACAGGTCAAGGGACTTGTCCAATATTAGTCAAAATGAGAGTAAAGGTGTATATATATCAACTGGCTCACACATACCCATCGGGCAGAATAAAATCCAATCGAATTGCTCACTGAGAAGTACACACAGGCATTTCAGTAGATAATTATCAAAATGTAAGAGACCAGTCTAACCAAGAAACTTAGTTTTGTTCTCCACCACTTAAAGTATTTGACATGTATTTATAGAATTCTCTTTCCTTGCATCTCGGGAAAGTAGTCGTCGGACAGTCCTCCATAAAAGTAGTGGACGGGGATCATTGAGATGATTTCAAATTTAAACTGGAATGTCGCCCTGTACTTTATTCCCAACTTTTTAGGTCAGTTGACTTCATCACGAAGAGACGGACTTGCAATCACTTTGCAAATAAAGGAAGTCGTGGATAGATGGAAAAGATTATTTAATTAATAAATATTTACTTATTTAAATTTGTCGTTAAAAGAATTAAATCAATTATTCATATTTAAAGATTTGTTACATATCAGTAATTTAGGTTTGTTGTGCCGAAATTAATTTCAGGTTCTTACATATTCGATTGGAGCAAAAAGATCATTAAAAGTGATCTTTCAAAGTGATCTTTTATCAAATGCTCAGACTAATTGTAAGTTCATTTTGCTGATATGATTCCTCATGATTTGTAAAAACCATTTCTATTTTTCCTAACTTTTCGTGTAATTGATTGAAAACATTTGGGACAAAGATAAGTGACAAGATTACGAACATGACTCCCCATTAAACTTAATTTATATTGCAATAATAAAGTTATTAAATGCGAATTCTTGACATAGTTCCTGATTAAGCCATTTGATTTTTTAAAATATCAGTTCAAAAGTATTAAAAATAAATATTAACACAAGACTCTTTTTAGCAGCCTGGGCAACCCACATATTGTCGTTATCAACGCCAATGGCTGAAGAGTTTGCTATGGCCGTTGTGGGTTCGAATCCCAATGAGGCCACTTTCTAGGTGGGGTCAATTCTGGCTAACGTTTCCTTACCCGTGAGTTGACGAGTCTTTGTGGGATGACACAGTTGTTGAGTGGAGATCTCCAACCTTTCCAGACCTTAGCGTGGAGTTTGGGTTCACCAAGTCAGTTGGAACTTTCGGAAGTTTCAATTTGATTTCTAAAAGTTCAGGGGGCACTTAATACCCACCGAAAAAGGACTTCTAGAACTCTGACCCAGGGAATATCGTCTTCTCAAGTCGATCACTTTCTGCAGGATCAAACTTTTTCGGAGGATCTTGGTCGCTTGCAAAGTGTATCGGGGATTATAATTAACTGGTTTACCCTTTGGTCAACTTAATAAATAACGTGGTTGAAGTATTGGAATAACTCAGAATGATTATTATCATATTTGAAGGATAGGAATTTCTTTCAATAGTCAACAGAAACATCGGAGTGTAAAATATCGAAGGTCTGCATTAAAGTGGATACCCCAATAAGCACCTCGATTGTTACTCGAGATTGTGGTCCACGAAAAGGATATTACGGAGATCGTTATCGTGGAGGTGAAATCACGTGACTAGACTGTTTGCAGACAGTAAAAGGAGGAAGCGAGCTAGGGCTGATTCACTAAAGTCCATGTCATTTTGTGTGTGATGACATGGGATGGACTGATCACTAAATACCACATTGGGTGTAGATAAGTCGTTACAGGCATATTGGCAGTCAGCTGTACTTAAGATAACTCTGGAGAGTATTTCGTTTGATGCTGTTCTTTCCTGACATTTAGTCGGCGATAGGCGCTGGATCGCATCTTCTCGGAAGTTTTAAAATCCCGAGAAGAGGAGGAAATTGGTGTAGTTCGTTTGATCTCTACCGGATACCTCTTGAATGGCAAATCCGTCCGGATCGGGATTTTTGGATCTCAAAGGATTTTTGGATCTGCTTGTTGATGCGAGAAAGTTGTCGATTCTAAGTACGTGACTTTCTCTCTTGCAAATTATGTACGGGTAGATTCTCCATTCACCCAGGTTAGACTTCGCTCTTTTCAAACACCTTAATGTTGGGTGTATTTACGAATCGTATTTGAAATATAGTACATTTAATGAATAATCTGCAGGTACAAACTCGGAGAGGAAATAACGAATCATTTTCCAACATGGATGAGTGTGCCCATCGAAGAGATTGGCTTTGCCTGGAAAAAGAAGAGAATCAACTGAGAAAAGAAGCATTAATTAAAAATTAAACATTACTCGTTGTTCTGTTCAATAAATCAGATATTTCAAGTCGATCTAATAATATTTTGTTTGAAAATCTAAATAAAAGTAATTTTGAAGTGATCAAAAAACTAGAAGAAATTTTTATGGAGTACGGCCCATGTAAATATTTGCAATCGGAGAACGGCACAGAGTTCAAGAACATTTATATTACGTAAAAAAACATATAGAGAAAAAAATATACTTCCTACCTTCAATTGATGTCACAATTATCGAAGAATGTCCGCCTAAAAAACATCCAGTTATTGAAACCCCACAATAAATGTCAGTTGATGGTATGTTTAAACGTTTATTTAACTTTTTAGGGGAGCAGATAGAGATAAGTACAGCAGAGAAAAAAAATCAACAAATTGTGATCATCTTCTCATTTATAGACATTATTCCTTGCTACCTATTTTCTTTTGTGAATTCTGTCTTTTTCCATCTGCTGAATATTTCGAAATGATTGAATTTTATTTTGCCCTCAAAGTTTGAACTGCATCTGGTCTTGTCGTCCCGAGGAAATTCTGATCAAACAATAGTACAGTGCTGGTGGAAAAAAACCGGTTTTGCAGTTACTAAGTTTTTTTGGCAGATAGCATTCAATTTTCCAACTGAATTGAACTCTTTGGAGTTTATTAGATTTATAATTTTTTTTGTTTATAAAAAATTTCATTAATCGTTTAAAATTTTGAAGATTTAAATTTTTGCGTGTGAATAAAAAACCGATTTGATTTATTGAATGATATTTTATTTGTTGAATTTTAAGTTTTATAAGCAAATGTTAAATGCAATAATTAAAGGAAAGATCCTTGCTCTTTTTGAGTTAAATTGGACGATAAAAGATATCGCAAAACATCTAAATACTTTAAAATCGACAATCAGAGATTTTTTCCGAAAATTCAAAAAATATGGAATTGCTGATAGGATTTCTGATTCCGGACGTCATAGAAAGCTTCAGAAAACAGACATTGAAATCCTATTACATCGATCCAAAAAAATCTTCTACCACGTTGAGAAATGAAATAAAACATTTAACTGGTAAGAGTGTCTGTAGAAAGACAATTGGAACTTATTTAAATTCAAATTTTCTCTTCGGAAGAGTATGTCAACGTAAACCGTTGCTTTCGAAGAAAAACATAATAAAAAGATGTGAATTGTCAAAAATTTTTATTCGGATGAACAATGACGCATGGAAAACTATTATTTTCTCTGATGAAGCATCTTTTCAGATTTTTATAAACAAAAAAATTATAAATTTAATAAACTCCAAAGAGTTCAATTCAGTTGGAAAATTGAATGCTATCTGCCAAAAAAACTTAGTAACTGCAAAACCGGTTTTTTTTCCACCAGCACTGTATTTCCAATGATATTCGAACGCTTTAAAGATTATTTTCATCATCTTTGGCTAAATCATTAATCTAAATTTAATAATCTTCTAATTTTATGCATCCGTTGTTTGCAAACAATCGAAGTTATCATTAGTTAGTTAATAGCACTTCCGATTGTCATAAGCACATAAGTGTCTCATGCCGTACTCTCAACTATCATTCCGGTCAGTCTTTTCTAACCGGCCTTGTTACTCGCGCGTAGAACAAGCTATCATTTCGATTCGCGAAATCTTTCTATAAAAAGGCTATTTAAAAAAGCTACTAATTCCTTAAATGTCGGAGTCTTAATTTCAGACTCAGAACGTTATATGACATGTGGATATCTATTTCATTAATTGTAGCTGGGAATTCGTTAAGAATCTTTTATCAAAATCTTGAAAAATTTTAAATAATAGGTACTATTTTCACTGTTTCATGAAAAATAAATTAATTTTAGCTCATTAGATAAAGAGTCGCATTTTCTAATTTTATTTGATTTCCACATGCTGTAAATTTTGAAATGATGAATCGAAATTTCAGCTAAAAAATGATTTCTTGTTAATTGAACAGGAACAAATCAAATTTATTTTTATTCTGTTTAAATAAATGTGTCATTATCGCACGATCATGCTTAGTCGTAAATACCCGTTCCCATCCGAACACGGCAGTTAAGCGATTACAGGCTGTTCTAGTACTTGGCTGGGTGACCGCCTGGGAACAAACAGTGTCGTACAATTTTTCTATTAAATTAAATATGTATTTTTTCGAATATAGATGTATAGTATGAAGAACATTTATAAATAATTTTATATCATTTGGTGGCTCTTTAAGTCTTGACTCAATTTTATTATTTTTTTACCATTATTTGTTTTTATATATGATTTTTGTAAAATTATGTAAAATTTTACATATTCAGTCGTAAATCTTGCATATACGATATAGAATGTATTACAAGCTTCGTATAAAAATGACTCTTTCAGAGGACCACGTAAGAAATCGAAAATCGTAAAATACTGGGACTTCTGATTGATATTCATAGCCGCAGAGATTGGCGGTATTCTTTGAACGTTGGCAATTCATATATTTTATTCAATAAAGAATGACAAATTGTCCAATTTCGATAAAATGTATTTAAGGGCTTATATTGGGACTCTCCAAAAAGCAAATTATTTTATGGCGTGGTTTCAAGACACTACTTTTCATGGTTTAAAATGAGTTTACATTGCGTTTCACAACGCTTGCTAACAAAGAATTGTTCTGGAAAATCTCACAAAAATCAAATAAATTGTCTAAAAACTAGAAATAGGCAATTTCTTAAATAAATGTAGCAAGACAGTCTATATATTAGCACATTTAATGCCAAATCAAATATTTCACATCACAAATCACAAAAATGATCGTCCACAACACTCCCATCCACACTAAACATATTTCTCAACACAATAATTTCCGACTAAAAATAAACAAAGCCAAATAACCATCAAAGCACGATTTTCCGCCACAAGCTTCTCATTCTCGCTTTGCTGCCTCTGAATAACCTCCGCCTGCGACTCAATCATGCAATTACTGTGGACCAAACTATCCTTCAAAACCTTAAGACTCAAAACCAGTCGAAACCTCCACGAAATCCTCACTTCTTCCGCTTTTTGAGGGAGAAATCGACTATTTTATTAACAAAACTAAACTCGATCCTTCAATGACGAATTTGCCCTCACAAATTCACAATTTTGGAAGAACTGATCTTTCTGGCTAATCTGGGCACTCATCAGCAAAATGATCTCGTCTTTGGAGGTCACAGAAGCACGAAGAGACCTGATTTCGTCCACAGCTTGTTCGCCTTGTGGGGAAATATTCCAAAACATACATTTATGTGTGAGACTAATCCTCTGTTGTTCTAATTTTTGCAAATCTAAGGCGTGGGTCATTTGTTTGTGTTGTATTTGTTCAATCAGGCGGTCGACTTTGATCTTGAGGTTTTTGGAAATGACTGCTTGGTCCTCGAATTGGCTGTTTCTCAGTTCGAGATCTGCACATTTGATTTGCGAGTTTTTCAGACTGTCGAGAAGAATTTTGTTCTCATTTTCGAGGGATTTTGTTGTGCTTTCGTGCTGAAGCTGCACGTGAATAAACACAAAATACCAAAACGTTGGCGAATTTGAAGGATTCGAGTTCCCTGTCTCTTTGGAACATGATTTTTTCATCTTGGTGGTTTTTTGAAATTTTTTCGACTGTTTTTCGTTCGTCTCTCTAAAAAGATAATATTTATAATAAATGATACAAGTATATTTTCAAGTTCGTGTTTTTTCTCTAATAGTGACTTGAGTTGGGATTCCTGCTGTTGTTGTGTGAACTACAAATTAGACGAAAGAGCTTTTTGTACTCTGCGGTGCTGGAGTTCTTCGATAATTTCAGTTATTTTTGATTTTAGGTTATTATAAGTATGATTTAAATTTTCTTCTCCCATGGGTGAGCGAAATAAACACAAACAACATAAACTGTTTATTTTCGCGCAAAATTTATTTCATAAAATTAAATTTAAATTAATATTAGAATAAACACTTTTAAATTAAACAATAATTATTGATTCTTATGAGATTTTAATAGTAAAATTTACTAATATTCCCCAATACTCAATTTTGTGTATACAATTTTGTATTCAATGCCAATTCACTAGGAGGAATAAATGCTGTTGTGAGACAATCCTCGTGGCTTTTCCGACTCGTCTTTTAAACGCCCGATATTTAAGTAGAAGAGTTGGTTACTGTGTATCAATTTTTTCAGATTTATTGGAGGTGATTGTGTATAACTTCAAGAATCTAAGTAGGTCTACAAAGCTCTGTCATTTCAGAGATATTGAGATAATAACAGAATATGCCAACATCGACCCTGACAACAGTTTATTAATTACATTAAAAAATTATGTTTTTTTAAATTTTTTTATAATATAAAAGTAAATATTTCTTAATTTGGTAATAATAATTTTTCCATGCTATATCGGAACTGGCCTAATTTATAACGCACATATACTTCCTTTTAAAAATGTTTTCTTCATTTTTAGGACTATTCCTAGCTTATTTCTTTACATTTGGTTTATTCATAATAAATTAATATTTATTAGAATTATTAAAAAACCCAATAAATAGACTATCAATTCCACTGATTAATAACGACGTGGATTTGCTGTCCATCTTTCCATGTTCCAAGGCACAACTATTTTATACCTTCCCCTGGGACAAAAAGGAGACAGTCCTTATCATCAGAGCTGTCGAGGCAGTCAGGGACGGCTGGTATTTGTTCAGGACCCTCAAGACCAGGACTCCGTATTACATTGGGACACCAAAGAGCGTCCCTGGATCGGCAGGAAATGGAATTTACATTCATAAGAGAAAATATGGATTGGAGGAAATTGTGGTTTTTAAACATTTTAATGAGACAAATGTACTGAATCAATGCATTCGCATGACTGTAGAATTAAAGTGCCTCGAACTTATTAAAAATGATTTTTTATGATGAAATAATGAAATGTGATATTACATAAATGTGTGATTGCATTTTATTCTTTAAAATTATTTCTAAACTTATACTTTCATAAAATTTGGAATCGTGACATCTATTGATTTCAAGAAAATATCTTTAGTTCAAATTAATTTAAAAATTCGATTATATTTATGAACTGAATGAACTTTATAAATTTTTGTTTTTTTTAAAAATCAATGCACGGCATGTCAATGTTCAATTAACAACTCAATAATGATTTAAAGGTTTCTTCTTTCATTCAACTTCGTTCTTTGACCAAGTGGAATTCATAATTGAAAATATTCTTTTTACAGGACCAGTAGTGCCAGGTAAGCAAAAAACATATTCGATAATTTTAACAACTTTAATGACTCAGAAATAAGCATACGGACACAATTTTAGAATATCTTAATTTTAAATACAAAATTGAAATTTATAGATGAATCGGTTAAAAAATGCTTAAAAAGTGTCTGCATTCAATATTCGGTAATTGATAAATATAGACCAACATTAACGTTGTATGTGGTTGTATGTTCAATTGTGATTATTTCCCAAGACAACAAAGTAGGTCAATTTATTAATATGTATCTCTGTTAACAATACGAAATCAAAAACGCTCAAGGCACATTCCGTAAAATCTGCAGTAGGTAGTGAATTTTTCGAGATGGATGCTCCCCGAAATACCAATATCCAGAACAAAAAAATATTTTTATGAAAGACAAAAAACAATAACCTTAATTGCGGTTGAGATCATTTATCAAAAATTATTAAATAAAAAAATGGTAAATATTAATTTTGGAGCCAACCTGAAATGTTATTGTAAGCAATTTCATTAAAAAATTGAAAGTTGAAATGAAAGTTTTTTGTAGATCTTGAAACCATGAGGAACCTGCAAGGACGGCGAAGAAAGCTCAACAAGAAGACGTCAAAATTCTATCGAATTCTTAAACTTCGTACTGTGGAACTCGTCTAAAACGGCCCCTGAATATACCGAATATCTCGCTATACCAGCTTTATTCTTCAGTCCAAATTTTTTACAGTTTTTTCAATATAAATTTAACCTCTTTACGATTAAAAATTTAATTTACTGACTTGATATCGTAATTTACGTTAATATCGATAATGGGTCTGCTGATAATCGAAAATTCAATAAATATTTAATCATTAAGCAAAATTTAAGAAATATGTTTAAGATTAAAAAAAGGTATGGTAAAATAGTTAATTTGTCGAAATAAAACCTGAACTGTAAACATATAAAAAAATAAAATTTTAAAGAGAGTTCTGATATTAAAATGATAAGCCAATTAAATTTTTAAGATGTCTAGCAATCTCTAAACTTGAATAAAATTTTGATGATTGTTATAAGAGAGGTCGTTTAGGAATAAAAATAGATAAATAAGTTAAACAGTATATATGCCACCTTTATCACGTGTCGTGAATTGTTGAAAATTATTACTACGATGAATAGCTCTATGGATGTGGTTCCGTCAGGGTTCGATTTGGACAAGTTTCACTATATATGAAAAATGGTATATCAGATCGTAATTTTAATTAAAATTCCATTAAATTGTTTATTCTTGATTTATTTGTTAATTATAACGTGTGGTTAAATTTCTTTACTATCCCTTGATTCTTATTTTCTCGTGAGTCACCCAAGAAATTATTTTCATTGTTATGCTTATGGAAACAATTACAAGCATGTGTACCCCATGCAAATACTAAGATATAATTTCTCTCTTTGATTATGAAATTTCCTACTTTCTTTTTGAGTCGATATTTTCTACGCTAGATTGACCTTCTCTAAAGATCAAATTATGTTAATCATGATCTCTCACAAACAGAGGCCAAGATAACATAACAAGAAAGAGACAAGATTCTGCTAGCCATAAATTCACTTAACTGAGTTTCTTGCAATGTCATTATATAATAACATCTCATTAAATTTTTTTTTTTTTTGAGGAAGTTATATGTAATTGACAAATAGTTATTAACTAACTAAATTTCCGGCCTCGTAAATGGAAACACAGTTTCCACGTACTATGGCCAAGGAAATCCTTTCGAAAAGCCACTTGGACTCGCGTGGGTCTCCCCGTTTATGGGAGATCATGCGGCCAAGTAAAATGTTTTCAGAGTACAGTTGTATTGATGCATCTTACCTACGAAACTCCACTGCCAATTACCAACATAAATTGAAATATTTGTACCTGTAAACTATAAAATTTCTAACACTCATGTTTAGACCAGGCATTCTCAACCTTTTTTTGTTCATCGCCCCCTTAGATATTTTATCGCCCCCCTTTGAAATTTTATCGCCCCTTTGTCCATATACAATTTAAAAATTTTTGGGCATTGTCCCTTAATTGGTTGTTTTTTGTATATAACTCAAAAATCAAAATATAAAATAATAAATCAAATGTAAAAAATTGAATTTTTATTAAAAATTATTAGTGAGACTTTTGATATTGATGTTTACTCGCTAAATATTCTATGTCGGGTTTAAATCCCATTAAAACAGCTTTACTATCTACAATGACGCTTTCATCAATTTGTAATGAAAACTTACTTCGCTTCAGTCTTTCAATAAGGATTTCCTCTACATTGTCACCCATTTCATCAATACTTTGACGAATCACCTGAACGTGTTAGTTAATGATTAAGACGTTGTGCGCACCCACAACTACATATAAATAAATGTTAAATAACCATCATGTACTGGCTTTGTGAATAACGATTTGATCGTTTTCTTATTTTCAAAATTGTATTTTAAATTTTGAAAATATTCAATCGGCTTTGACATTTTATCCGGGTGCTTGCGTTTTAGATGATCCTGTAATCGTGATGGCTTCATCGCCTCATTTGAGAAAGAACATTGACAAATAAGACAATAAGGCTGTTTTGTATCTTCAGTACTTTGAATAAACCCATATTTTAAATATTCGTTTTGATAATGACGACTTTTCTTATTTGAGCGAAAAGACATCTTAGATACCAAACAAGAATGTAAAAACAGCGTGCTATTTTAAAATCGCCCCCTTGTAAAAAATTATCGCCCCCCTGTACAAAATTTTCGCCCCTAGGGGGGCGATTCGCCCCCGGTTGAGAACACCTGGTTTAGACTATCACTTTGAAAATTATAATTGTACCTGAAGAAATTTTCGTCTTCAAAAAACTTTGAAAATTAAAATACATACCCTTACTTTATAAATTGATAAATAAATGGGTTGATACTAAACTATAGATGCAGTCGTAAATAAAATCTTTCGATCTAAATAACATCTCCTGCTTACGCGGATGCATTTTCGACTAACAGAGAGTATATATATCTAGAGAGAGGCGTACGTTTATCTCGGTTCTGAACAGGAGCATTCTTTTGAAATTCATTGGTTGCAAAAGGAACTTCTCCTCAATCTCTCAGACTGGAATGATGAAGAAAACCCACCTGGGCATTATTACAAAATTTTAAAAGCATAAGTACTCTTAAAAAAATTCAAAATTTAATCTTCAATTGTATGAATGATCCGAATGCTAATTTATTTACTTCCACGGATTGGTCATTAAAGGAGATAATGATGCAAAGCATGGAAATCCTGACGCATATTTGAGGATAGCTGGAAACAAGATAAACAGTGTCACTCGTCGGCTTATTTTCAAATAATTAAATCTATCAGGACATGTTCTCGTGATTAAATAATGTGCCTCCGAGTTACCCGAATAGTCAACTAAAGTATGTAAGTGTCTTTATTCACGTAAAGTTAGTTAATTGACGGTTTGTGCTGAATTAGTGCTTTCATTGGAAAATTCGACTGCCAATAAAGGCATATGCAGTCCCCACCATTCCCCACGACAACATACCCCTCAACCCGTTGAGAAAACATCCCATTCCATGCACAGCCAACGCGTGCTTATTCCACACGTATATAAACGTGCTGAACGGCCCATAAAACCTGCCTCCCATAAACTTCTGTGTTCTGATCCGAACTAAATCGAACGGATAGAACAACACGCCCAAAATCCCCCCAACCAACACTCCGTAAAAAAGCCCACTGGGAACACTTTTCTGGACTGAGACACCACCACGGCCTGTGAACGTGAAGTAAATCACATTTCCGAGAGAATTTCTAGCTGCAATGCTGGTCCACCCACGGAAATACTCTTTCACACCAAATCGCCTACAATGAATTGATTTTATAAAATTTTTATTAAAAATATAATATTTATTTATGCAGTTTAAACTGGCTACCCTGATGGATTAGTAATTCAAAAAAAGCATTAGTGAGAGACCAGCCTAGAACAGCCCTAAAGGCATTAGTACTCACTCCACGGAAGAAGAGAGCCTTGGACATGTCTCTCTGCTGAATGATGATGCGATACACAGCGAAAATAGACAAGAAAGTGCCGTCTATTCTCTGCTGCATATTCACCCTCACCACATTGAACGGGTAGAAGACAGTGCTGATGAATCCCCCACAAAGAGCACCGTACCACAAACTCCTCCAAAGCGAGTACTCCTCCCCCATAAAGTGCTCTCGTGGTACAAAAAACATGACATTGGACAAACAGTTCCTTGCAGCAATGGCCGACCAGCCACGGTAAAACTCACTCAGTCCTGCACGCCGCCTAGCACATGCGCCAGCTGAGGATACCGAAGGACGAGGGCAGTGTGGAGGGTGTTCCTCAGCCGACTGTGGTTGGCCCGGTCTTGTAGGAGTACTTGGATTCGTTCGAACGGGCACAGAATCGACTCAATCAGTCCGGCCGATGAGGCTGCCAGTGCCTGATTGGCCATGTGGTGTCGTCCTTGGCTTAATTTGTCCAGTTTTTGTAGCAGGAGATTGTAGAATCCGAACATGAGGGTCATTGAGGTCGTTTTCTGGAGAAGAGGGGGCATTAGGCCTGGATTGTTGGTGTTTATGGCATACCTCTGTACAGGAGAGTGATTCCGTCTTCTTTCACGTTACGGAGGGCCTTGGAAATGGAATATCCGTGCATTTGTTGGCGGGCCACTACTTTGGCCACCGGGTAGGTCACGATTATGCTGAAGAAGGATGCCCCCATTCCGCAGAGAAAGTGCTGATGGATGTTGTCGGCTTTCTTTCGAGAGATGTCACTCATTGTGACAGAGAATACGTGATACCCACGTCACTATAATGTGACTCGATATTTATTATATTTATTAATGTATATTCAAATTTATTTCAACTATGAACTAAGTATAGCCATTTAATACCATTCTTGTTATAACTATGTAGATTTATTTACACATGTGTTTGAGGGGACTTTAATAAACAATTACCCGTTTTCTAAAAAATAAGAACAGTTTTGAACTGATTAGTTTCACTTTAAGTTGTTAAATTATTTAAATTAAATCACTAAAACCATAGTAATATTTCTGTAAACCAACCTTAATAAAAATGGAGGAACCTTCACTGCCAGCTCAATCAAAGAACCAAGACCAAAATGATTTGATTCCTGAGAGTCTCAAAGTATGGGCGAAAGTCAAATTAAATGATAGCTGTTGGGGTCACAGGATCAGCCATCAGGAAGACTGTCACGTTTAGAACTGCAATCCCTGCCTACGAGGGACTACATCAACGCAACTGTCGTCCCTATTTTGATTCACGGAATTACTGCTTTGTCAAGAGAAAGGTTGTGTCAGTTCTCATTTTAAAGACCGACCGACCCAATCGAGTTTTTATGTGCTTATTTAATGAAAAACAAACACAACTATTTATAACTTTTGCATCTACTAATAAACTAATTCTAACATATTCGTATTACATTTTTGCAATTCAAATAAAACCACACAACAACGGACTGTTTGTTTTATTTAACCCAAGAATCACCAACAGTTAATTAGGGTAATTAATTAATTAGGTGATTCCAACAATCCTCAAGATCTTTCTCGACTTTTCCCGATGTTGGACTCTGGACCCAACGCAAGTGCGGGACGGGCAGAGAGCAGTATTAATATTAATTATAATTCCAGTTAATTTAGACCTGATTACAGCCAAGTGAGTGCTTTTAGTGGGGTGTAGATTAACCTGCTATATATTAATGCCTTTAAAAATAACTTTCTATCGCGATATTCGACGGATTGAGACTGTCCTAATTTTAATATGTTGCCAAAAAGCCGCCATGTGGAATTCAGAATGTCCCTGGAAATATATGTTTGTAATTCTCCTTAGTTGGTTTCGATCAAATTGTCAAAACTGTTCATTTCAGCTTTGATGATTCCCAATTTGGATCCGTTATACGTGTTATAGATCCATAATTTTGTCTGTATTTAGCCTTCTTGGACGCCGAATAGTAAGAGTTTAATAATGGGTGACATCTTCAGATTCACCTAGCACTGATCCGACTTTTTATGGGTGCGCTTAGCTGTGTCAAATTTCGTGTATTCTGCTTTGTTATGATTGAGTGTCTGCTTGCGTACCTCTGTTTGACTTTTCAATCATTAATTAGTTCAAGATTGAAACTTAATTGTCTGTCATCCATAAGTTTTCGCAGTCGGTTGTGTGCCTTATACAAGTGGTTTGTTGGTTAAAATTGATAATTTGAAAAAGTTATTAATTCTATTGGTCAATAGTGGGAATGACAAAATAATCTCCGATTTTCGGATCCGCCAATCCCCCGTATAAGTAGCACACATATCGATGACCCAACTCCAACAACCTCGTCGCAAACTAGCAATAACAGGACTACACACCAACCACAGAAGATAAACTACCCTCCCTGCACATGCAGACCTTCAGACTATCCTCATTCTGCCTGATCAACTCAACCAGATAACTCGGAACCCCCTCATTGGGCATCTCACACTGCACTGCCCCAGGCAATGTCCCCTTGTAGAATTCATCCATTCTTCTCAAATCGAAAAAACACGGATTGGTGTTATTGAAGCGAGTTTTTCCACTCAACAAGTCAATCAAATCCTCTGGAGTGACCCGAGGACATCTCCCCGTGCCCAATTTGAGTGTCCTCGCCAACTAAACTAAGATTCAGCCCACTACAGTCTCCTGACAGGACGACTTGATAAAGTCGGGATCCAGCATGTTGGAAAACGTTTTTGAACAACCAGAGGGAGTCAGACTGGCAAAGTGCTTTGCCTGAGCAATCACAGACTGTGGATCAAATTCTACAAACAATCAAGAAGGAGAACTGAGTGGCTCAGAGAAGAGGATAATACAGTCATCGAAGGACGACCGAATGATGTTGTCCCTTCTCAACATGAGCAAAGAGAAGGCAATAAAGAGGGGGAATGAGTTATCTCGAAGGAGAAGAGAGTCCCACAAATAATACACAACGGGCAGTGGATATGAATCTACACATCAACTCGAATACAAACGTGAGAAGACAGTCATAAACCAGGGAACAGCATAGAGCTACTACTATCAGACCACACTTATTACCTCGGGGAAGAACTCGATTTGATGGATGTGATTGGCCAGTCCTGGGTCGTGGAACCCCACAAGCTGGGAGAAGACAGTCATGTGTTCTTGCACTCAGGACAGACCACTACCTCGAATGACGACGGAATTATTCTTGAGGAAGTAGTTGGGGAGAAATGTTGTGACAAAACTGTCAAAGCAGGCAAAGGCCAGTGCCTCGTCCGAGTGGAGCATACACACGAAGGGGGCACACAGGGAATCCAGTCCTTGCCAGTACGAATAGTCCGGGTGGGACAACACCCACGTGGATAATACCCGCTTGAGCATTTTCTGTCCAAAGGGAGATCTGAGCAAATTCTCATATTGGTGACATCTCTTTACATCCAAATCAATCTGCTGATTATTGGCAATACCTGTCTGTCAGTGTCACTGTCGAGGTGTGCCAAGTCCACTGCGTTATAGACATGCACATAGTCGGCCTATGATAGAGAGGACACACAACCCGCACATTGAGGAGTGTCGCCCACACGTAGGGACGCACAGCCGGGGGAATGTCAATCAATGACTCCTCTTTAATGCGACTTTTACTGAATGGAAACGACTTTAAAAGCCTCGTAAATAAGACCAGTCTCTTCTGCTGGTAGTCAAAGTCAGCCTCTCTAATCACCAGTGGCAGAGGACATGTGTCAGCCAACCGAGTCCTCATTAGTGGGTTAAGGTCGACAACTGAAGCCGACATGAACCTCTAGGACTGTCTGTACAGCCCGACCTCGTGAAAAGTAGTGTAGTCAATTAATTCTATTTCGTCCGAGTAGAGAAACCGTTTAAGAGTGGAATGAACTACATCCCCGTTCAGTCGTATTCCACTGTGGTTAGAAAATACACATACACAGGCATATCCCACAAATTAGTAGTCGACTCTGTCTTGTTTCCCTGCATGATCTTCCATAGGCTGTAGCACTCCTGTAGTCCCACATAGTCTGATTAAACGACCAGATACCAGTCAGTCCATTCCTTCTCTCCTCTCCTGAGTAGGTCTGGTTCATGAAACTGCCCGGCGACCACATTGAGGGTTGTTTTGAGGACAGCACTGGCAGTTGGGGAGTTCTTTTATTGACATCGACAATAAGACATGATTTTATCAACTCCACACGTTCTGGTGGGTACTACACGTGGGAGGAAATGGAGTACCTCAGTCCCCACTGGACTGTTTTCCCTCAGAATAATGTCCAGAGGAGAACACTGACAAATCAAAAAACGCAGGATTTTGGCCACACATACACTCAGACTGACATCCCTCCACAGTTCTTTGTGCTGGGAATTGACCACACAGCCATACAATCAGCACTTCGGCCAGAACAATGCCCAGTGCCCAAATGTCAGTCGAATAGTCCAATTTAGGGCGGTCGGGGAGGGGCAGTGATTCGGCCAAATACACGTCCGGGGCAGTGTAGGAGGGCTTCCTGTCCAATAAGTACAGAAAAGACCCGATTGGGAATGAAATCGTGGAGGAGTCGACTGCCTGGAATGTCCCGTAGTTGGCCAGTTTGACAACCCCCTGCCATTACGCCCAGAATTACATTTTTATCAAAAAGTGTATTTTCTGAACACAGTGTGCGACAGACGATTCCATTTTGGTGTAGAAAGTGCAAAGCAGAACTCAGACCTTCGACTACGGCCGTCCAGTAGTCACAAACCAGGCCACTGAGAAGTAGGTCGTGGAGGGAGTGGTCGTAATGTTCTGTCTTGTATATTATTCCGGCTGGAGTGAGGAGGGAGGGGTACCGTCAGGGGTGATGTGGATGTCCAGATATGAACAAATGTTTGAATGGCTTAGTTTTTTGAGTTCACAAAAGTTTCCATACAATCCAAAGAGACTTGGCGAGCTTTTTAGATTGGAGAGACTCAATGTACTCAGAGTGCAAGAACCGAACATCACAAGAAGCTCAGTTTATTTCACATTAATTACTTTTTATTTAAAACTTGGTTTTTTATTAAAAAATAATTCTTATACAAAAGCATTGGTTATCCAACATAGTCCACATGAATAGCAGATTAGTAACACGTGATGGGGGTTCAGTGTAGTGACCACAAGTCAATTATTTTTAAAAGACAATATTTTATATAAGAGAATATTATAAATTAGAAGTTGGGGAACGTCCTTCTTCGTAGGGACCTCGTGTGAGTAGACGTACCCCACTCTTCTGTACCAAC
>NW_021832840.1:0-95692 GCF_006345805.1 Octopus sinensis
ATTCGAGGGTATGGCGGATTCGAGAGACTTTACTGTATTTGTATAATATTTGGTCCAAAATGTCCATCCATCTCGAAGATTGAGATTCAAAAAGACTTTTTCCTAACCAGCGTTTAAGCGTCTGGTTAAATCGTTCGATCTGACCCTGGCTCTGAGGGTGTCTTGGCCTACCATAAATTGCCGTCACACGCCAATCTTGATAAATTTTTTGAATTTCGTTATTTCGAAATTCTTTTCCATTATCTGTATGCATAATTCTCGGAGGACCAAAAGTTCTGAATAGTTTTTGAATAATTGGACAAATCGGAGGAAAAGTTGCTAGGCGACGTGGGGAGCCTCGAGAAGTGTCATGGTTATTCCAACAAATTGGAATAGCTGTCGTTCGCGGCAATGCACACTCCATCATGCGTGCAACCGCAAGTGCCTTTTAATCATTGACTAACTTATTTCAATAATTAAAGAAAAAAAAAATTGGACAAATGATCTTTGAATTTTTCTTTTTAATTCCAAAAGACCAGGCAAATTTAGTGAAACAATCAATAATATTCAATTAATTCCATCATTATAATTGGATATCTTCTCATGTCTATACAATCCATCATGTATCGATCATATTTATCGGTAATATCTATTACATTTAAACTGTCTGTGGTTTTCAGAGAATTAAATGCAGAACACGATTGACAACCATTTACAAAATCTCTAATTACGGACTGTTTAATTCCCATGTATTTTGTCGAAATCAATTGTCGCATTTTGAAAATCCCAGGATGTCCTTGTATATGCTCATCATTTAAAATCGCTCGAATTTTTTCTTTTTCGAAAGAGCATAAAAACTTCTTTGGATTTTGGTTTGAGTTGCTTTTATAATATAATTGATCTTCGATAAGAAATAGCTTATCGCATTTTCTTCTAATAGATCTCTTAATGTGGTCTTCTGCATTTATTGGGTACTTTTTAAATTGTAAATAATCTTTTACTTCTTTCAATTGATTTTCCGACTCAATTTTTAGTATCCTAACCATCAGACAAGAAAACGGAAACGTTTAATGATAAAACAATAATAATAAATTAAAATAAATAAATATTTTTTTAATTAATTCCGTAAGATTTTCGGTTAAATCAATAAAAATCATAAGTTTTACAAATGATTAAAGATGATTAATGTAGATCAGCGGTTCTCAACCTTTTTTAGACTGGGGACCACTTTTGCACTATAAAATTTTGTGGGGACCACCTTAAATAAAATAAACATTTTTTGGTATTAGCGCACAATTTTTGGCCTCGTCAGGGCCAGGTTTAGACATGTTCGAATATTTATTATAAAAATAACATGAACATTATGAAAATAACAGAAAATTTAATAGTAATTTAGTGAGATTTCTGATCTTGTTTGCTCAGAATAATTTTACTTATATCAGGCTCTATGTTCGACAAAGCTACTCGCATATCATCTTGTACCCGTAGTCTATTTCTATATTTTGTTTTTAGAAAAGTCAGACACGACATCGCCATTTCACAGTGATAAGTAGTGGGGAATGCAAGTATTGATTCCAATGCAGTTTTACTCAAAATGGGGAATTCTTTCGCCATCTGACACCTAACAATAAAAAGTAATTAATAATGAGAATACCAAAAATCTAATAATGAAGTACATTTGAAAATAATCTGAGCAGACTGATTACATTGAAGTTCAATCAAGCTCTGCTGAAAATTGAGTTCCTGATATTCTTTAAATGAGGTCAAGAAAGGTTGAACGATCCAGTTTGGAATTGGGTCTTCAACAGGAAAATAATCATCAAATTTTGTCTTGAGATTTTCCAGATGTTTGATTATCAGACTTAGAAGAACATTATCCGGTGGGTTGTGTCCGAGATGATATTCAAGCATTGGGAACATTGATGTTATTCCTTTTTTTATTTTCATTATTCGTTCTTTTGACATTAAAATATTCATGTGAGGAAGAATTTTCTGGGTGTACAGACTCTTTGTGGCGCCTAAGTTGAGAAGGCTTCAGTGAATTGTTTCCCAAAATTTTATGGCAAATCATGCATTTTGCCTTTATTTCATTATTTGGGGCAATGAATTTAGTGAATCCAAATTGTACGTAAGAATCCGACCAAAGACGACGATTCTTCAAATCAGATTAATTTCAATGTTTTTGATTTATACTTAATTGTACAATTAGTTTTAAATTTAATATATTGTTATTTTTCGAAAATTCCTGGGGACCACTAAAAATTTTCTGGGGACCACGATTGAGAACCGCTTGATTAATTTCAATGTTTTTGATTTATACTTAATTGTACAATTAGTTTTAATTTTAATATATTTTTATTTTTCGAAAATTCCTGGGGACCACTAAAAATTTTCTAGGGACCACGGTTGAGAACCGCTGATGTAGATCATCACCCCGGACGATATAAACTGCCCGGACGATATAATATACGACATTCATTAATAACAGAAATACAGAATTTCATAATCGA
Source organism: Octopus sinensis (assembly GCF_006345805.1). Taxonomy (NCBI): domain Eukaryota; kingdom Metazoa; phylum Mollusca; class Cephalopoda; order Octopoda; family Octopodidae; genus Octopus; species Octopus sinensis. The sequence continues at coordinate 2,490 of NW_021832840.1, forward strand.
GTGCAAATTAAAAGAGAAATCGGCCTGAAAGATGCCGGGTCTCCTCTTGGTCTTCCAGGCTTCAGTATCGGTCTTATTAGGGCATGTTTTCATATTGACGGAATCACATTGTTGTTGATTGAATAGTTGAAAATAGATGTTAGGAGCCTGACTCCTTTGACACCAAGGTTTTTTAATAGAATGACCGGGATTTTATCCGGGCCGTGAGAATACGATGATTTTGTGGAGTGCAAGGCAAAGGTGAGCAAAGCAAGCTTTCTTAGCTGGTGTGTAGTGGGGTGAATATTTTTGTGGAGTGGGGTGAGCAAAGCAAGCTTTCTTGGCTTTTCCCGATGTTGGACTCTGGACCCAACGCAAGTGCGGAACGGACGGGGAACATTTTTTGTAAGGAATTGAATCGGGGTGATGTGCTTCTGGTTGCTAAAGTCTTGGTCTTTTGACAGTTGGTCCTGTTGAATGGCTAAGAAGACCTTTCCACCTTCCTTAAATAGGTGGTCAAGTGGGCTTGGAATAATATTGTTCAATTTGGAAATTGTCGTCGTTTGAGACTGCGAATGGCAGCCCGGACGTCACCCACAGCTAGTTTGACACAAACACGATCATTCAGGGTGTCCTCCTGTGAGGTGTTCTTTTGTTATTTGGGGAATGCTTGCGATAAACATGGGGCAAGGTTGTTATTGGGTGCGAAGAGATTCTGTTGATGTTCTCTTTAATCAATTCTGCGAGAGGATGTGGATTTTCCCAGTGCGGATAAGGGTTCCGTGCGCCAGTGGGGCAAAACTGATTAGACGAGAGCATGCTACCCAACTATTAGACGTGAGACGTTGATGAAGGAAGTAAGACATTTGGAAACTTGTATCTTTGCTGACTTTGAATTGCGATTGGAAATTTTCAAAGAACTTCGAAACCAGGACAGTTTGAAGAGGAATGAGTTGACGTCCAATTGACTAGGACTACCTTGTTAAAAAATGGGTACTTTGCCATACACAATAAATGCTGAAGACGTCCATGTCTCCTCCTTTTTAACCATTAAACCCATCTGTTCCACACCATAAAACACATCCCGTAAGAACATCTTCATGTGAGTGGCAATGTCTGGCAACTCTCTCTGCCTTACTGCTTCTGAGTCACCAGACACCAGTTTTTATGTGACATTCTCTCTATTCAACGCTGTATTTAGAACCCTCGTGTCGTCATTTACAGTGCCCCCAAAAAGTCATAGCACCACTTAATAAATTTTAGTATTTTACGTTTTTACCCATAAAATATGAAGTATTTTGACTTTTAATTATTTTTTTGAAAAATTAAAGCATAACTCACTTTAAAATTTGAACGAACCTACAGTGGTGGTGAAAAAAACCGGTTTTGCAGTCACTAAGTTTTTTTAGCTTATAGCTATTAATTTTCCAAATGAAATAAAGAGTTTGAAGTTGATTATATGTATAATTTTTTCACTTTTGAAAATTTCAATAATCGGCGAAAATTTAAAAATTTGAATTTTAGCATGTGAATAAAAAACCGGTTTTAACAAAAAGAGTTAACAAAATCAACAGTTAGTATGTTGTGTGGTATCCTCGATTAATAAATAGCTCGTATAACCTTTTAGGCATACTATCAATTAATTTCCAAATATTTTCAGATGGCAATTCGTTCCAAATTTTTTATTAATTTACTTCGAGATCAAGTTTATTTTTGCAAAATCTAGTGAATAATTTTGCTTCATCATGCTCCAAACATGTTCCATTGGGTTCATGTCTGGAGATTGCGGAGCCCAATCAAGAATTGGAACTTTATTTTCTTCAAAAAACTTGATTGTCAACGCAGATTGATGACAGGGAGCCAAGTCTTGTTGGAAAGTGAACTTATTTAGTCCCATTTTTCAAATTATTCGTTATTACATTTATATATTTAGCGGAATTGAGTGCTCCATTAACAAAAACTAAATTGCCAACTCCTTGAAAGAAGATACAGCCCCAAACCATAACAATACCTCCACCAAATTTTACTGTCGGTGTTATATGACTCAATTCATAACATGAAATTTTTTTTCGATTACAGTATTGCCTTTTTTTAGTATGAAAAATCTGAAAAGATGTTTCATCAGAGAAAATAATAGTTTTCCATGGGTCATTGTTCATCCGAATAAAAATTTTTGACAATTCACATCTTTTTATTATGTTTTTCTTCGAAAGCAACGGTTTACTTTGACATACTCTTCCGAAGAGAAAATTTGAATTTAAATAAGTTCCAATTGTCTTTCTACAGACACTCTTACCAGTTAAATGTTTTATTTCATTTCTTAACGTGTTAGAAAATTTTTTTGGATCGCACTCAATAAGATGTAATAGGATTTCAATGTCTGTTTTCTGAAGCTTTTTATGACGTCCGGAATCAGAAATCCTATCAGCAGTTCCATATTTTTTGAATTTTCGAAAAAAATCTCCGATTGTCGATTGTAAAGTATTTAGATGTTTTGCGATTTCTTTTATCGTCAAATTTAACTCAAAAAGAGCAAGGATCTTTCCTTTAATTATTGCATTTAACATTTGCTTATAAAACTTAAAATTCAACAAATAAAATATCATTCAATAAATCAAACCGGTTTTTTATTCACACGCAAAAATTTAAATCTTCAAAATTTTAAACGATTAATGAAATTTTTTATAAACACAAAAATTATAAATCTAATAAACTCCAAAAAGTTCAATTCAATTGAATGCTATCTGCCAAAAAAACTTAGTAACTGCAAAACCGGTTTTTTTCCACCAGCACTGTATATTTATGTACTAAAAATTGACTTTTTTAATTCTAAAAAAAATATGCCGAATAAAATGAGGCATTAAAAAATATCTATCAAAAAAGATTAAAAAATTGCTCATTTCAATTATTCAAATGTATTGTTTTTATCTGTAAAAAATCCAGTTCAATTAAAAAGACAAATTTGTAAGATACAGTCAAACCTCTAAATCTCGCCATTTTTTGGGACCGACCAAATCGTGGCGATGTAGGCTATTTTGCGTCTTTTTTCATTGAACGTCAGTCTAGTACACTTGCGCATGTTGGATGAAGCGTGGTTAAAATTATTTTATATTTAAAGTCAGTTTAACCAAAAAAAATTTTTTTAATAATTAAAAGTAGTGGCGAGATTTAGAATTTGGCGAGCAATAGAGGTTTCTTTAGAAATTCTCAATTTTTTTGAAAAAATGTGGCGATTTTCACGTCTCAAAACTTACATATCAGTTTTTCTTCTTTCAAAAATATTTACTATCACACATTAGCTCTGTATGATTTTAATACTTTATTAATGTTTTTTTTATTTGTCCTTATTTTAATTGGAAAACCTAATAAATTAAAACATTCTCATACGTCTGTTAGATTAGGTTTGTTGTACAGTCCGACCTCGATTTGGAACAGATCTCGGGCCTGGAACACCTCAGTTTTTGGAACAACCTCAGTTTTTGGAACACTTTGTAGGATCTCTGCCTAGAATAAATAATTCCTTTTAAATAAAAACCTCGATTTGGAACAAAATTTATTATTATTATTTATTTCTAGTCATTAAAAAAATTAATTAATTTGGATTAAAAAAAACTCCACGCTAAATCATTATGGGTTTCAGTTACGAGAAAAAGGTTGAAATTGCTCGACAACTAAAAAGTCATTCACACAGAGTATTTGCTCAAAAATATGAAACGAGCATTGGCACAATTTCTCGAATAAAAAAAACGATTACGCCGCAAATAACCTGTGGGAACATTATTCCAAATTTTCGGACTGAAAAAAAACTGACGATATTTTTAAAACATTGGATAGTAAAGTTCTCGACGTTTTTCAACAATTACGGCTCCAAAATATTCCAGTTTCAGGTCCTCTTATTATTATAGCACTTTCACGAAAGCCATAATGTTTATAGCCCCGCATGTGCAACACTCAATGTAACGATATTTAAGGTTAGTTTTTTCCATTTTCCTCTGTCGTATGCGAGTGATCTCAATTCGTCCAGGGCGTCCCCCGTCTTTAGGTTTTTCCTCACTCGATTTAGGTCTTTATTTAAGGCAGTTGGAAGTGTCGATCTAGGTCGTCCGCGGAAGGGTATGTCGCATCTGTCGAAGTAGTCTTCCATCGCTTTGTTAGCGGGTGCGGCCGGGTTCATTCTTAGTACATGCCCGAATAGCCTCCACCGGGCATCTACCACATCCCCGCTGATGCAGGAGCACATACATTTGTTGTAGATACCATTGGTTGATATTCGACGTGGCCACTCCATTCCGAGTAAGCTTCTTAGTTGCCTTCTATGGAATGAGTCCAGTTTCAATAGATCGTTGAAGGAACATCCCCATGTCCCAGCGTTGTACAGCAGGATCGGTTTCACAAACGCGTTGTAAAGCCTGCATCTGATGCCAACTCCAAGTCCTTTGGCTCTTAGCCATCCTTTCTTCAGTTTCACCATTGCCGAATTCGCCAGTGTTTTCCTCCTTAGTACATCTTCAGCGTCTCCCAGTAGGGATCCAAGCTTATTAGTGTGTCTCCATCTTTCATGGGTAGTATCATCTTCTCTTTTGATTTCCGTAATCTCAGTTTTGTTCACATTTACGCTGAGGACCCATTTCCCAAGCTCCATAGCTGCATTTTCTAGTAAATGTTGGAGTGCGGTCACGTCCCGTGATACGAAATCCACATCATCGGCATAGGATGCCTCTTCTATGTCTCCCGTATAGCATTTACGGAGGTCGCGGAGTGCAGATTCAAGGTAGATGGTGAATAGTAAGGGGGAGAGGGAGTCACCCTGGGGTGTCCCAGTCGTTGTTTTGAAACTGCGGGAAGTTGCTCCTTCTGGCCTCACAGATAGTCTTGTGTTCGCAAGTAGTAGTCTGATTATCCTAACCGATGATTCATCCAGTATTTGCTCAAGCACATTCATCAGTTTCTGTCTGTTTATTGAGTCGAAGGCTCTGGAGAGATCTATTCCCAGCACGGTCGTTGTGCTCTTGAATCTTTGGTGCGTTGCGCAGCGCCATCTGTGGCTCCATACAATGTCTGCCGTTGACCTCCCATCTCGGAACCCACTTTGACTCGGTGATAGGTATTGATCCGCCACACCCTTTATTCGCCTTAGTGCGACGTTTGCCAGCACCTTGCGTATCGAATTCAGGAGTATTATCGGGCGGAGATTTTCTACTGGTTTTTTTGGTTTGTTCGGTTTTTGTATGGGTATTAGTAATCCATTTCCAAGTCCCAGATCGGTATTAGTTTCGAAAATTTCATTTAGGGTTTTTGCAATTGTGTCGCTGAGTTTTTTTGGCCCATATTCTAGGAGCTCGGGGCTTATGTTGTCCGGCCCAGCACTCTTGTTGTTCCTCAGTTTATTTATCGCTAGTTCCACCTCTTCCGCTGTGATTGGGATTTTTAACGCTTTTGCATCTCCCTGGAAACAGGGAAAGTTCGTGTTTTCTTTATTCACCAAGGTTTCGAAGTGTCGTGCGATCAGCTCTGCTTTTTCTTTCGGATTACCCACGAATTTTCCATCTTTTTCTTTAATGTGGAGGATGTTTTGTCCTTTCTTAGTAGTCCGCAGTAGTCGTAGGGCCGCATACATCCTTGAATTGTCTTTTAGGCATTCCACATCTTTTAGTAGGGATGTAATGATTTCTCGTGAGTATTTTCGGTTCATCTTTTGGATTTTGCATTTTAGTTCCCTTTGTTGGATGTTGTTATATGAGGCCATCCACCGCGAGGAATCCTTCCAAATCTTTGTCTAGCAGAATGAACCACTTCTGTGGCCCACTGAATCTTGTAGGAACTTTAAATTTGACAATGTAAAAAATTACTTTATAAGTTTTTATAAAAAATTCTATCCGACAATCAACTTGGTACGAGGAGACAGTATCAGGGTGCTAAAGAACAGGCCCTTATTAACCAATGCCTAAATAAAGAGTATGGAAATGGGCTATACTCTGCATGGATTGATATCAAGAAGGCTGTCGATTCTGTTGACCACGACTTTCTATTTCATGTGTTGGAGTGCTCTGGAATACCTTTATGGATTGTTAACTTTGTGAAAAGGACTGTACGAATGTGGACTGTAAAGCTCCATGTTGACGGAAGGAGAATTGGTTCTGTAAAGTTGAGCCGAGGGATTTTACAAGGAGACTCATTATCCCCGCAACTGTTTGTTATGGTGATGGACCCACTAAACAGGATTCTTAATGCCATGTTTCCAAAGGTTCAAATTAATCAACAGGACCCAAATATGTTGACCTATTCTACTAATCATTTGTTCTTCATTGACGACCTAAAGATATTCGCTCTTAAAGAAGATGTAGTAATTAAAATGATGGAAGCTGTTGATGGATTCTTTAAAACTGTTGGCTTGGAGATGAATTCAGAAAAGTCAGCATCAAATGTCAAATCTTTATCTTGTTGTGAGACTTTGGAAGGAGTCAAAGGATATCGCTACTTGGGTGTACTTGAAGATGCAGGAAGTAATGTTCTTAAGAGTAAAGTAATGGATTCTATCCTTGGAAATGTAAAGGAAAGGATAACCATGCTTTCAAAGACGAAATTAAATGCGGTAAATTTATTCCACGCTATAAATGAATATGCCATTTCTCTATATAATTATTACATCGGACTTATTAATATTGAACCTCATAAATTTGATTGTATTGACCGTCAAGTACGACAACTTCTTACGACTCTTAGACTCCATCTCAAACCTGCAAATAAAGAGAGGTTATATTTAAATCGGAAATCTCTTGGGAGAGGACTTGCTTCAGTCTCTTTCAGAAGTGAACTGATACTCTTCCAGTTCATGAAAAGTTTAGAAAGACAGTCGACAGTATGCTTACAAAGATCGGGAATCCTGCGTGTGATACAAACAAATAAATGGCATATGGCCACAATTGCAGGATTTCTCGCCTCCAAGTATGCAATTCTCGACATGGAGAATTTGGGTGTTGAGTTTATCAAAGATGCTCAAAGAAAATATTTGCTTAAGAACATCAATTGTAAAATGCTACATTCGGTTCTATTCAAATGCATGGACGAACAAAATGTTGATCTAGCCACATCCTTAGAGTGGTTATCTAAAGGAAATAATGGTCCACGGAGTGAAGCATTGTACTGTCTCTTGCAGGATAGGAATTTGTTCTTCACATCCATGGGATCTTTATGCAGTCACTGCAAAAAATGCAAGAAAACAATTGATCATTTGGCTACGCAGTGTGGGAAAATTTTAAACAGTGATTATCTGCGGAGACACAATGAAGTTGTAAAGTGCATTCACCTTCATTTGTGTCGAACCTACGGTATTAAGAGAGAAAGCAAATTAAAGACTCATTCTGTTCAGTCCATAATATCGACGCAGAATGTTGAAATCAGAGTCGATATGTCAATCATGACGGAATCTAAAGTTCAATCCAACAAACCAGATATCTTCGTGTATGACAAAACCAAACAAGAGATAACCTTAATCGAAGTTGGCATCACGTCACAAGATCGCCTCAAACAAGTCTAAATCGAGAAATTTCATAAATATGATCTGCTCGCAAACGAACTTTCGATACTTTATGATGCAAAGGTAAAGATTATCCCGGTTGTCTTGACGTGGGACGGTGTTGTTTCGAGATACTTCAAAAACTATATGGACAAATTATCGATCGAAAAAGCCACAAGAACTTATATTCAATCTGTTGTTTTAAAAAGGACTCTAGAAAGCATGTTAGTTGAACACAGACATGGAGTGAGAGTATCTGCCGAAGAATACGCCTCTGCTGCTTACCAGCTTGCAGAAGTGGCATGCTGCCGTGACACGCCGGTGAAAGATATGAGACAAATAGAAAATCTATCTGGCTGGGAGATGAAGAGTGAGGAGGAACTGGTTGCAAGCTCTTCTCCTAAAAGGAGGAGAGAGATTCCAATGATCGGGACTGAGAATCTAAATTAAATAGTCTAGCTTAAGTTAAATTTCTCAGGCTTTGCGCTATATCCAACTTTGTGGTTGCCCTACTAATGACACACCCGCCGCGCCCCTACAGAAAATGTGCGGGAACAAGGAAAGAACGTCAGGAAAATATGAGGACCGAGGAAATAACTTTTTTAGTAATTGTTTTTATTTCTATCACCAGATCTTTAGCGGATTTTGCACAATTAGCTTCAGAAAGTTCGACCAATATTTTGACTTCGTTTTTGTCAAGTAATGTTGGTAATCCAGATCCACCTTTTCTAAAAATGGTCCCTTCGGTAATGTATTTCCGAACAGCATAAAATACAGTGATTTTGAAAAAGCAAGGATATCAGAAATTCTTCTATAGGAAATATTTTCTTTATAGTAGAATATAATTTGTCCCTTAAAAATAGAATCCATTAGTATTTTATAAAATAAGTAAAAAAATGACTCTTAACTATAATAACGAGAAACAGAGGGACTTGAAGCGATTAAAAAAACGCATCCAGGAGAGGGTGGCACAAGCGAGATAACTTTACTAACGTTATTTTTCGGTTTGCTTATTAATAATAACAAAAATGACTATTTATTACATGTCCGGATTTTTTTACTAAAGGTGCAGATAGATTAAATAACCACAGCTTGAACAACGTCGACAAAAGGTTCTAAATGCCCAGGCTTTCGTTCGGTTCTAAAGTCCACTAATCTGGATCTTGCAGACGGCAAGCGTCTGGATGGAATGACGGTCTTTCCATTCAAAAAAGGAAAGAATCTTGTATTAGGCATAAGCTATACCGACAGATTTGCTCCAAGAGCTTGATTCAATCTGGTTCGTGTTCTGGCTTAAGGGGGGCAGGAGAAACCAAACGGAAAAGTACGCGTCCATTACTGAAACATAGAACTTTGTCCAGATTGCGGTGAAGATGAGAGGTGTGATTGAGCGGAATAGGAAGAGGATTCTGTCTATAATTATATAAAAGATATGAAAGAAAACGATTGACCATCGAAAATAACCTAGGTGTAGCAGAGAATATCCGAAGCATTTTTGGCAAGTAAATGGTTAGTATTGCGGGACAGCCAATGGCGAATTCGAATTTCTATATGTCGAAATGTGGAAAAAATGCCTCGAGTGGGGGTCGAACCCACGACCTTAGGATTATGAGACCTACGCGCTAACCACTGCGCCACCGAGGCTCTTTTTTCTTTACTAATTTTTTGTCCATGTGGTCTTGATCTTTTTTATTTTAAATTGTGTAAAAGCCATTTAATATTTTTGAATATCTGTTCGATTACGATTATAACGATTTTTTATACGCCTCTGTTATGTTTAACTTAAGTTCAATATCCTAATGACGGTGGTTAGAATATCCGTGACATACCAAGCCCCTGGGCCTACATAACTTGGGTTATTCTGTCAAATAGTAAGAGATTCTGACATTTTTGTAGAACTGCGCTAAAACCTATATTACAAATTTTTTGGTCTCCAAATTATTTACATCTAGCTTATCGAGTAAGCAAGCTTTCATATACCAAGATTCTACATTTGTCGCAGATTTTTCTCTGTTTTTTTTCAACCCAGCTAGGTCAAAAAACTATTCAAATTCGCTGAATAATAAGAATAAAACATTTTATTTTATTATAAAAAAATAAAAATTAATAAGAATAATAAGAAAAGAAGGAGAATCAGCTTGAGAATTGATACTGTATGGCATTTATTTTTGGTTAAAACTGATTTTTATCATCTGAAATATCCAGAGTTATCCACTTTCTGGTAATCACTAACATAATAATCGTGAAAAATCGATTTTTATAGAACAATAAAAAATAATCGACGGTAAAACAATTGGAATTTAGTGAAATAAGTGTCGGTTCAAAAATTTTACTAAAATAACAACTTTAAAATATAAAATAACAAATAATAAATAAGATGGCAATCAGATCATAATCGATATTATACATTGAAAAAGTCTCTCCTCTCCAGTTTAAGTTTTAAATCACTTTTCTGATCTCTTTCAAGAGTACCTTTGCCATCTCATCAAGAACACCACTCGTTTCAAACTCAAGTGGAACGAATTCCACACTGTACGGAAAGAGCCGTACTTCACTTGCTTATAAGAGTTAGACAGAAAACAGATATGTTCAAAGCGTCGCGACAAAAGGAGAATAATCAAAGAATTATCTGGTTATCAAAATAACAATTTTACAAAGAAAAATTTAATGTAATACACAGTAATATCAATTTTTTGTAGAATAAATATAAGATGAAAAAATCAACAATTTTTGTTAAAAATAAAAATAAAAGCTCCATATACCAATATAATATTAAATAAAAAATAATAAAAGTAGGACTAGCTAGCACGATGTTTAATTATTAATGCGGATCAAAACATAACAAAATAAAACCCCAAAACCAAAATTTAATATTTTCAAATTTGGTTACGGAAATTTGATAAAAATAATTAAATATTGTGCTATCAGATATATTCAAAATACAAATATTAAAAAGTATATGTGAGTTGATTCAAAATAGAATAGAAAATAATAACTAGCCGATATTTTGTTCATTAACCAAAAGTATTCAAATAAATTTATTACAAATACGTTCAGCCATTTAAAAATTATTTTATAAATTTAGAGCTTTTAGTAATAGTTAGCATTTTATAAAATGAAAAATTTTCTTGCTTTTTAAAATTTTTAATCCTCGATAAAATGTTTATTTGATTGATATATTCTTACACTGAAATTTCACTGTAACTAAAAATCTAAGCGAGTTAATTAACTCCAACTTCTCTAGGAAGCCAGCAGCTATAATGAAACGGGCAGCCAGCCTCAAGAAATCCCGAGGATCTCAGTCGGAAGATGAAGACGGCGGGTCTGGAAAGAGACAGAGTTAGCTGACGTCATAAACCACAGTTTGAAAGTTTGGAGTTTCATTCTGCTAATATGGCACTAATAATTTCATCCCATGGGATGAAAAATTATGAAAAACTTTGACTGCTAGTAGAGATGGTCAAAGGACATGATATGAGACAACTAGTGATAATCCAAAAACTTACATTTTGCAATTATAGGAATCCAAAACTTAAAAAAGCAAATGCTAATATTTTATACGACGCCTCCATTGGAGGCCCGGCCGATAGTGTTGTAAATGACCTAAACAATGTGGCTCCGATACTGGCTTCTATAGGCCTTACCGTGAACCCACAAAAATCAGAGATTTTCAATATTGGATACGACCATGCACTCTTTACTCTGGAAATCCAGCCCCTGTTCGACCTTCATCTCCCAGCCATACGCACCGTTCTGCCCGAAGAACTTACTCTTCTCGGTACGCCTCTATTCTCGTCCGGAATCCCATCTTTCCTCCGCGCTAAACTTCTTAATATGGAAAAATCATTCGACACTCTTAAATCCATCGACGCCCATGTGGCTTTCTTTCTACTGAAGAACTTTCTTGCCTTTCCTCGTTTGGAGTACGCACTTCGCACTTCTCCCTGTTTCCGATTCCCGGATGCAGTCGGAGAATTCGATTCGCTGCTCAGGAATACTCTCGTTCAAATCTCAAACGTACATTTTGACGAAATGGGCTGGAAACAGGCTATCCTGCCTATCAGGCACGGGGGTCTCGGATTCCAAGCCCCCTCTGTCCTCTCCTTGCCATGCTTTCTTTCTTCCTCTCACCGATGCATGCCTCTCGTAGTCCAGATCCTTCCTCCTCCCTCTGGATCGCTCACGGACTCAGAGCTTTCATACGGCACATTGTTGTGGACAGATTGCGGTCTAAATACTCCCGTTGACCTATGCCTTATCCGCGAGTGGACGGAGATCAGCAGCTCTCAGTCTTTCCGGTACTTACTGTCTCACGGAGACCAACACCGGCGTGCTTGTCTGTTGTCTGGAGCATCTCCACGGACTGGCGCCTGTAAGTCGAGGACATTGTATTGTTCATTTTAACCAAAATGCAGAAAATTTTTTTTTAATTTTTTTTGGGGGGAAGGTTTTAAGGACTTCATCATGTAAGTCGAGGACATTGTAGTTGTTCATTTTAACCAAAATGCAGAAAATTTTTTTTTAATTTTTTGGGGGGGAAGGTTTTAAGGACTTCATCATGTAAGTCGAGGACATTGTAGTTGTTCATTTTAACCAAAATGCAGAAAATTTTTTTTTAATTTTTTTGGGGGGAAGGTTTTAGGAGGACTTCATCTTGTAAGTCGAGGACATTGTAGTTGTTCATTTTAACCAAAATGCAGAAAATTTTTTTTTAATTTTTTTGGGGGGAAGGTTTTAAGGACTTCATCATGTAAGTCGAGGACATTGTAGTTGTTCATATTAACCAAAATGCAGAAAATTTTTTTTTAATTTTTTTGGGGGGAAGGTTTTAAGGACTTCATCATGTAAGTCGAGGACATTGTAGTTGTTCATTTTAACCAAAATGCAGAAAATTTTTTTTTAATTTTTTTGGGGGGAAGGTTTTAAGGACTTCATCATGTAAGTCGAGGACATTGTAGTTGTTCATTTTAACCAAAATGCAGAAAATTTTTTTTTAATTTTTTTTGGGGGGAAGGTTTTAAGGACTTCATCATGTAAGTCGAGGACATTGTAGTTGTTCATTTTAACCAAAATGCAGAAAATTTTTTTTTAATTTTTTTTGGGGGGAAGGTTTTAAGGACTTCATCATGTAAGTCGAGGACATTGTAGTTGTTCATTTTAACCAAAATGCAGAAATTTTTTTTAATTTTTTTTGGGGGGAAGGTTTTAAGGACTTCATCATGTAAGTCGAGGACATTGTAGTTGTTCATTTTAACCAAAATGCAGAAAATTTTTTTTTAATTTTTTTGGGGGGAAGGTTTTAAGGACTTCATCATGTAAGTCGAGGACATTGTAGTTGTTCATTTTAACCAAAATGCAGAAATTTTTTTTTTAATTTTTTTTGGGGGGAAGGTTTTAAGGACTTCATCATGTAAGTCGAGGACATTGTAGTTGTTCATTTTAACCAAAATGCAGAAAATTTTTTTTTAATTTTTTTGGGGGGAAGGTTTTAAGGACTTCATCATGTAAGTCGAGGACATTGTAGTTGTTCATTTTAACCAAAATGCAGAAATTTTTTTTTAATTTGTTTGGGGGGGAAGGTTTTAAGGACTTCATCATGTAAGTCGAGGACATTGTAGTTGTTCATTTTAACCAAAATGCAGAAAATTTTTTTTTAATTTTTTTGGGGGGAAGGTTTTAAGACTTCATCATGTAAGTCGAGGACATTGTAGTTTCATTTTAACCAAAATGCAGAAAATTTTTTTTTTATTTTTTTGGGGGGAAGTTTTAAGGACTTCATCATGTAAGTCGAGGACATTGTAGTTGTTCATTTTAACCAAAATGCAGAAAATTTTTTTTTAATTTGTTTGGGGGGGAAGGTTTTAAGGACTTCATCATGTAAGTCGAGGACATTGTAGTTGTTCATTTTAACCAAAATGCAGAAAATTTTTTTTAATTTTTTGGGGGGAAGGTTTTAAGGACCTCATCATGTAAGTCGAGGACATCGTATTGCCAATTTGAAGTTGGTGTGCACACACAGACAGACAGACAGACAGACAGACACACACCATACCATTTTATTATTAAGATATGGTGAAGATGGAGAAGCAGACTTTTCAAAAATAGAATTTTTAAAATATATTCACAATGAAATAAATGGATATAATCTTAATGAAACAGGGATTTTTATTTAAACTACGGGAAACGAAAGTTATGTTTTGAATACAACTAACAACGTATTGGAAGCAACCTCCAGATAAGAGGGGAACCTAATAATTTCTCACCTGGAAAATCTGTGTGTTGCAAACGACCCCAGAATGAACACTCGAACCCCTTACAACGAGAAAAATTCACTCACTTCACCCGATATTACTATTGCTCACCACGACTGGCACCTCCTGTTCATTGGTCCGTTAATTTTGACTTGGGGAGCGATCACAACCGTATTCTTATCAAAATCAATTGCACCCCGGCGACCCGGTCAAAACATGCAATATTTCACGATTACGCTAATGATATAAAAAATATGTTGATTCATCCCTATGGAACTTTCATCCTCAGGATTTCAACTCCCTCGACACGGCAGTCAACTACTTTAACAAAGTTATTCTAAAGGGGAGAGATCTATTTGTAAAGAAAGAAGTCCTGAAACTCACGAAAAGAAAATACGACGCTAAAACAGTCAAACTAATAAAAGAAAGAAATCGCCTCAAACACAGTACACATCTGACGAACTTACAACAAGAAGGATTCGGGAATTGAACATGGAGATCGCAGAAGTGCGAGACGAGTGCAAAAAAAAATTGGACACGATTTCCCGAGGATGAACAAAAAGTGCTCACTCTCGAAAATGTGGAAGATGCTGCGTAACATTAAAAACGCCGACAGTACAAACGAGGATGACAACAATCACCAACTAGACTAAACACCTTTATGAAACATTGCGTGAAGATAAGTCACAAGCCTTATAAAAAACGAAATCCTCTTCAATTATTAAGGGCAAACCGAAAAGGGAGCATACAGCCACTGTCCCTTTTATGCGTCCAGGCACGAATTCTAGAGAGAATGGTGATGACTTTGATTCGCCCCCTCCTCCTAGAAGTCAGTTTCCATTGAAAATTGTACGATTGGGATGCAATTAACCTGATTAATAAAATTGTCCTTATTAATTCTCATCTTGATTTAGCCAAATAGAAAAAGTCCTTATGTGTGACGGTTATAAAAATATTTGTCAAAATTACGCACTTAAATAATTTTTTACATATGAAATGAGACAAAGTTTCTAATTAATCGAACATAGGACAAAACTGGCTCGCAGGATTGAGAGACAACGAAGAGTGCACAAACGGCCAATTTTTGTCGAAATTGATATAAAAATTGTCAAATTAAACTGAAAATGGTATAGAATTTAACATATTAATTGAAAAATACTATTTTTTCGGAAGGAAATATGTGAAATCAATAAATATCGATTAAACTCAATAACTTTTTTTTTGTAAAGCAGAAAAAGTATCCCACAGGCTGCGTCCCATACGAGGCCTTTTCCGCCCTCAAAAGAAAAAAGTGTCATCCCGTCAGGACGTTTCCCCGTCACCGCAGTCAAAACCCGGTGGTTCGAGGACCGAAGGAAATTCCGCCGAGTCGAGGGCCCTCCGTATGATGTCATTCATAGCAGAGTGCCTCGGAATTAAAAAAATTGAATATGATAAATTTTATTACAAAGCCAATAAACTAAATTACAAATTATTAAAAGTATGGAGTGTAGAAATCTTGTTCTGTTAGAGCTTTGTCATTAATTGTAGAACCATGTTAGTTTTCGAGGGGAAACAGAATATCATCTAATTCCTTTGAACACTGAACGAACCAATTTGAGTATTCTGTATAATTGTAGCCATATGAAGTATAATGATTCGGAAAATACATATTCGGTTGATAATATGAGTAGTACGAATCCTCAAATGGCACATAAGACTGACAGATTTGTGGCTGGATTTTGTCTTTCTGAATTGTGTATTGGGGATACGATATATTGGGGATGGTTATCTCTTTAGTCTGCTCCGGTGACTTATGTGTTCGGATTTGTTCTGTTTTTTGATTTAGGAACATGTAGGTATTTCTTGAATGAGGTACTTTTTAAGAATTTTTGGATATTTGTAGTATGTTCTGAGAGCCCTCAAAAGTTTTTGTTCGTTCATGGAAGGGTTTGTTTTACATTGTCCCCACCAATATGCCAGCAAATCTCCATCGGTGATCACAAATATTCCATAGATTTATTTTCCATTCAATTGCTTTGTTTTCAGTTTTAAAAGGTTGATAATAAATTTCCAAAGTATTATCGTTTTACAACCCATTTCTGATTCTGAATTGTTGCGTATTACAGATACCTGGTTTTAAACGTTCTAGCGTTAGGTACTTCCGTTTTTTTTTACTTCCTTTTTTGAACTTTTTTTCATTCGCAAATATACTTAACACTTACAAGCGATTATTATTTTAAGAAGGGCTCTCAATCGTGTGCGATAATGAGTTCACCACTGTTTATTTGCAATAAAAACCTGGTAGACCGTTACAGTAAAAATACGACTAATAAATTTAAGAAAGAATATAATTGGATTGTTTGGTTATCCTCTATAAAAGCGAAATGGGAGATTGACAGGTGCTGATTTGAGAAACCAAGTTTTCAAACGCCTTGTCTCAAATAAATAAGATGGTGATTAAAAAAATAATAAAAAAGCAGCAATCCAAACAGTAAATAATAGAATAAAACACTGAGAAATCACCACAGATTAATTTCAAAAGTCTCGTCGTTATCGAGCAGTCCCGGAACGTTAGAATGTGCCATTTTTTATTCTCGTATGCTCTTTCATCTGTTCAGAAAACTTCTCCAAATAGAGATCCTGAACCAGAGAAGAGGAGGATGAACGGGAGACGTGGAGAACACAATTGATCCAATTCCTAACTCGCTTTTGTCAAAAACTTATCTAGTAGAGGGTTAGGGAGTTGTGTGTCCTTAATTAAGGTAAAGTGATAAAAGTAAAAAATCACAAAGAAATGTACAGTCAGTCCAAATTTGTTAATGTAGGTGACCATAAAACTTTCGAATTGTCCTCAAAAATGGCATTAGTCAACCTAGGTATCAAACAGCAAGGTAATTAATTTTTACTTTCTTCTAGGTTTGAGACATAGCTACTCCCAATAACCGTCAGAAAAGAACGACTTGAGTTAAAGGAACAGAAGAACACCATTGTCCAAAACATATCCAATGGAAAAAAGAAACTCCAAGAATTTGAAGATAAAATTTTGATGTTGTCCGAATAATATACAAATAGGCTCTCAAATGAAACTGAAAGATCTATATTGGATGACGAAAACCTTATGGAGACTCTTAAATCTATCGAAGTGACTAACCAACTCAACGTAGCCCAACAGACCGAAGAAAAATCGATGCCATCAGAGAGGTAAAGTTCCAGCTCTATACTTAAACGTCACTAAATGGGTTATTTAGAGTGCGCACAAGGAGGTTCAATTTTATTTTTTATTGTGAATGAACAGGGTAAGGTAAATGAGATGTATAAATATTGGATGGAATGTTATATTAAGATTTTCAAGTATTCTATAGAGAAAAGTTTCAGATCCTCAAAGCTTGACAAAATGCAGGTGAGTGTGACAATGCCCGCAATGACTTACAGAAAATGCTGATTATACGGCCAATCCGTCCGGACCGCGTCCCAATATGTGTGGCGTCGTTTGTAACGAATAATTTTGGGTCGAAGTACGTCAAGCCTCCTCTTCTTAACATACAAGACGTTTTCATCGAATCTCATCCACAAACTCTTTTAATTTTCATCTTTTCTCCCGGAGTTATTGGTCGTGTTTGAATAACTCACTAATCTAGTACCCGACTCAGGCAATCTTATAGATCGCCATAAAATAAAACATGGCAAAAAGTTTCCCTTTCTCTAGTACAAGGACAGTCCTCCATTGCCAACAGAATGATCTGAGACGACATTAGAGAAGTTAGGTAAATTCTATAATTAAAGGAGCACTGGATATTCCTGCCCAATTGACACTTATTACTTTGTTGAATGCAAAATTGGCCACTTTTATTTTAAGTCTTCAAAGTCTCCACCAACAACGAAGACTGGTCTGACTTTTCCTACCAACATGACAGTTAAAGTTAGTTAATAGCACTTCCGCGTTGCCATAAGCATAAAAATGAAAAAATTTCAGACCTCCATTTTCAGGGAAACCTCCATTTTTGGGGCAATTTTTCAAAATTGATGCCCCAAATGGAGGTTATACTGTATCTAATTGTAAAAAAATGTCGATATTATTCATCGCAGAGAAGCAATTATGCCATTTCAGTCGCTGTGCTCGCGGAAACTACTTTTCAATACGCAGCCCTAAGTTGTTGAGCTGACCCGTAACAATAAAAAATAGTAATTTATAAAATCAGCATTATTTTTGACTCATTCAAATTGATGTAAGGTTTAATTTTAACTTTATGAAATATAATTCAAAATAAAAAGGTTATTTGATTAGTTTGGCTATTGGCGGATACACTATAGCTAGAGATTCTCCTTCAGCTAAATTCCTGTGTTATTTGTAACAAAATTCTGTTTTATAATATTTTTAATAATATTAATGTTAAAAAATAAGCAATATTTGCTGGTTAACGTATAAAATCGAATAAAATATTAATTTTTAAATAATTAGTTCATTTAGGGTGCCACAAAATGTCATGCGGCATGCCAATTTTACGTCACTAAAACATATTTTAACTTTTTTTCAAAAGCCATCTCGTCATCAGACCGTAAAATAACTTATTTTTATAGCTAAATAGAGTTTTCAGAATGAACGGAGAGTTGGAAAATTGGCGTTCTGAGTCTCAGAGATTAATGCACTTGTTAATATTCTTTCGTAATTATAATTGATTTCATAATTTTTCTTTCCTTTTTAAAATCTCAAAAAATGCTTTAGTTTCTAATTTTTTAGTATTTTTGATTTTACTGTAAAGTCTTGTCTATTAGGGTAACTTCAAAGGATCCGTTTATAACAGCTTGATTTCTTCTTTCCTCGTATTCTTTTTTGACATTTTCCAAAATCTTACTAAGCGACAGATTTTTATGTTTATTTTTTTATTTAATTTGATTGATTTTTGTAAAACAGTTTACTATCTGTATTATATGATCGAATAATGTCAATTTTTTTCTTTTGTGTTTGTAATTTTTTAACTAATTAGTTTTGTTCGTAACTGATATCAATAACTGATATCAACTGATATCAATTACTGTCATAAATTTTTGTCAATAATTTTATTCTCAGACATATTGATATTAATGTGGTCTATTCCAGTGATTCTCAAGTTTGCGGCCTTGGATTCAATTGTGGCCCCTTGGTAAACTCTTAGTTTTTCTCTTTTAATATAAATAAATTTAATTTTAATTAAGAATGTTTACTTTTCAATTTTTCATTAATGAAATGACCATTAAAATTTCAGATGGTGTTTGGTAAAAACTTTATCCCAACAATTGATAATAGTCGCTTTTTTCATAAATTTTTATTTTTTGGATTTAGATGTAATTGTTAGTGGTTATTTGAGTAGTTTTACTATCATTTTTCACGCAACTTATAAATGAGACTAATACCGTTTTGCATAAAGATGACTTACACCAACTACCTCTTTGGCTTATTGACAAATTTCTCTAACCATTTTGGGGGGAATTTGGATTTGATATTAAGAATGTCTCCTCAGAGAAATATGAGTTTTAATTCATTTTCGCTATTATGTAACATCTATCAAGATCTGATTTTTTAGGAATATAAAAACTGTAAAAAGTAAAAATAAAATTTTGAACACTGAAAATGAGGGTATTTTAAAGCAAGGAAAATAATTTTTATCTTAGCTTGTTACAAAAATACTCATATCTAACTAGTAAAAGATCCCTCAATAAAATTAATATATCAGTCCACTTTATAGTCAAATACATTGTCATACAAACATATAAAATGTACATGTATCAAACGCAAGTATCACATTTTGACTTGTTAGAATATGACTTGCTTTTTGATGGAATCGCCCCCGGAGAAGTAACTTCAACAATCATTTCATCCCCCGTCAGTGAAGTACCACAACTATTCTCAACAATATCTCCCGTCTTCTGCCTCTTGGCCGAACTCTCATCAGGAGGCTACAGTCACGCCAACAACCTTACCATCCAGTGAAGACACTCCTCATGAACCATCACATCCTCAACCACTCTATTCTCCCAGTCCAACGACAACATTGTCCTTTCTAATAAACCACCTAGACTGACTACTTTTCATCATGAATAGTGAGGATCCCTAGATTCTGCAACGTGGCTGCAATGTCGTGTGTTGACATTCCTAAATCGTCACTCAACACTGGCAATAAAATCTGGTTGTACCCTTAATCGTGATCGACTTTGAATCAGCTAGAGAAAGTCTTCTAATCACACTTGACTTCCAATATGCCATATAAGCAGCCCGCCCGTGTTCAGTAAGTGGTTTCTCTGGGGAGCCAGTCTTCCCTTCTCTCCGTGACAGAGCATAGCTCAATTCGATCAAAAAACGTCCAAATCCACGACGTTGAAAAACCGGGAGAACCATGATACATGATAAATTATAGTTATGTCCGCTGTTCTTTTCTTTCGAGAAATACCCCACAAAGTCCCCTTCGACGGAAGCACTCTGAGGGCGAAGAATCATCACGTAGAACATGAAAGGTTCAACATCGTAATAAAGAGTTTTGTGCAGCAAAAACAAGCGTGACAACAAACAGAGATTTTGGCAGTAAATTTTGTCATTGTTTCCATCAACTTCAAACACTGCAATATTTCCGTGACGGTAAATCTCATTTCCAGGCGGGAAAGTCATTTGACACACAGCCTGACAGTCAAAATTAGTCAATAACCTCATGTCTTGCTAAAATTTTTGCGGTCTTCATATAAACGAGACACTTTGAACACAAAAATAACCGCGAAAGGCTATTCCGTGATCTTAGAGTAGTACCTGGAGAACTCCTGGGGATACGGAGAAGAGTGCCAGGCTGGAATTTCATGAGGACCAATAATAATTCGGGGAGTGGAAGCTTCTGACTTGGAAGGCTCATCTTCGTCCAAATTGGAATTTTCCGTAAAAACAGTATCGAGTGAAGAGAGGTGTGCCATCTTGAATATCTCACGGTCTTCCGCGGTGATGTACTCCGGCTGCCCTGTCATCATGAGGGTTGTCTCAATCACTGCAGTAATCTCAAGACCAAAACAACCACTGGAGTCATTTTTTGTATTCCGACGGGATTTGATTTTTTGAGGACATTTCCCACATCTCCAAGTCTCAATTTGCTCGCTAAACTCAGGCACATTGACAGAGCACTCAGAATGGTCTACCAACATTATAAACAAGAGAAACATATCATCCCACAGTCAGTGCACTGAAGAACTAGGCTGTTGGAGGAAGGGTTGATCAAATCCTTACAGACGGGACAGATCAAAGGAATTTAACATTCTTAAACTAAAGAGGATTGAAATACCTTAACGTTGTAGGTCATGTACTGATAAGTGGGTATTTCTGTGACTAACTAAGTGGTTTAATCAAAGAAGACTACTTTAACGTGTTTGTCTGGCAACATAATTATGAGATTCTGAGAGACGGCCTGGGCAATTGCCTCGTCTAAATATTTTTCCAAAGTCGCGTTTTTTGGGAGTGATATGTCATAAGTGAGGGTGATGTGTTGGAGGATTGTTGAAACTGAAATTAACGGGAAATTTGGGAAATTGAGTTCTTGAATAAACTCGGGGACCAGAGGAGTCAAGTCAGTCACACAAGATATATTTATTTTCCGTTTTTTCCGATTTCGTAATACTTCTGAAGTAATAAAAACGAATCGGCCATTGACTATTAAACGAGAAACTTTTCCGATTCTTATTGATTTCATTAAAAGAAAGTAAAAATCAGATATTTTCAACTGCGTATTTAGTTAACAAAATGTACGTTTTTGTTTATAGAGGTGACCTTTTGGGATAGTCGGTAGAACTCCGGGAGACGATTTATTTTTACTAGTGAGTTTATGGAATCCAAAATGACGTCCATTGGCCAAGAATCAAATATTGCTCATTTACCACAAGAATTGGATAATAAAATACAATTATATATAATACAAATAATTATATTTTTTAATATATAGTTTCTGATTTTTATAATATTAAGTAAATTCTTATTATAAAATACAAGCATAAATTATGTACTAAAGAATTGAAAAAATGATAAATTGGGAATGAAATTATCAGTCATGTGAGGATCCTAAGCAGCCTACGATTATTTCAAGTCTACCAAAAAGAGCTGGATAGCTCATGTAGGCACCTATGCTAGTCGATGCTTAGACATCTCGAAGGCTCTCGACAGCGTTTGACACCGAGACCTGCTGGAAAGGATCCAACTCTGTAAACCACCGGAAGAGGTCTTTTTGTGGTACAGTGCTTCCTCTCAAACCGTTGCTCTTTCGTTTCCGAATCGGGCTATCGCTCCAGGAACATCAAACTCCTCAGGGGGGTGCTGCAAAGGTCCTACCTCAGTCTACTTTTCTTCAATTTGGTTATGAGCAATTGCCCTTTTCCCCCGACCCCCGGACAACTTTGGTTTTATATGACGTCCTCGTCCTAGACATCTCAAAGGACGCGAAGACTTCAGAAAGAAGGCTTGCCAACTACATTGAGATGATAAAGAAGTGGTGCGCCAATAAGCGGCTCTCGCTAGGAATGAACCGCTTACCTCTGAATCAACACGAAAAAGTCGCCAGATCAAAGTCCCGGGCCCTTAGCTGAAATTGACCGCCCCAGCTGCATATGTTATTTGGAGCTTACAATTGACGCTAATCCGGGTTAGTGTCTGCGTGTCAAGGAAAAGAGAGCGAAAGCCATCGGCTCCTATGAAGAATGCATCTGGACCCAAGGACTTTCCTCTTCATGTTCCACGCAACCATCCTAGCTTGCTGTAGAAAATGGGAGCGTGGTTCTACTCGAAATATTTCGAGAAAATTAACAGGAAATGCAAAAAAATCCGACGCTATACGCTGAAGCTAGCTTACAGACTTGACCCACGAGGCCCGGTCCCAAGCTGGGCGGAGACCAAGTCCTCGGAGATACGGCAGGTCATTGAGAAATCTATCCAGTCTTTCCGGAAACGATCTCAAGTGACCGACCTATTGAGACCGGTAACCGCCTAGCCTGCTCCAGACAGCAAATAAACGTTTCCTCTGAAGAGTTCAACTGACTAGAGCAGCCGTCTCGTTGTATCAGACGTCAAAAATTTCTGTCACTGTTTCTGTTTTTTTACAATAAATTGGATTACTTTACTTAATAGTCGATGAATTATAAATTGTTTTACGATATGTTCCAAGTAGGTAATAAAGTGAATTACATCAAATTTTTTTTATCTCATACAGTCAACACTCTTCATAGTGAAACCGTTCTATAGTGAACAGGCCCTATTAAAGCAATCTACAATAACAAATATTAGTAATTCTCATTATTCAGAATGTACATATGTTTATTTAAATATTTTGGTGTTCACTATTAAAGAATAGTGGACGTCAAATTTTTGTGAACATAAAAATATTAAATTTAATATTTTTACATATTATTATTTACTCCACATCCGCAACAACAAGAAAGTTACAATCTCCTCGGCGTTTGTCCCACACCCTGTAAGATTTTGTCTGTTAGACACCTCCACGCTTTTCTTGAGATTGCGATTTTTCGGAGGCTGTCTAGATCGTCTGTATTTTCTAGTAGCAATCCGACATGCTTAAGGTCGTTATTTAAGATTAGTGGTGGTGTTGTCCTTGGCCTGCCTCGAGAAATACCAGAGCATTGAAAGTATGTTTCCATGATGTCATTGGGAGGAACTAAGAAATCCATCCGTAGTATGTGGCCGAAGAGTCCCCATCGGCTCTTAGTGATAATTGCATTGAATTGTTCTGTTCTAAAAACGGAGTATAAGTCTTAGTTCTTGATCTTCACTGGATAGTGTATTTTCAATAATGATCTGAGTTGTTTTCTGTGAAAAGCATCGAGATTTTCTACAAATTTCTGGTTCAGTCCCCCATGTTCCTAAGTTGTATAGTAAAATGGGCAGGATGAAAGCATTTTACAAACGTACTTTTACGGGATTTGTGAGATGGGTGTAGCTTAGCCATATCGATTTAAGCCTCTTCAGTGGTAACAGTATCTTTCTTCGTTGGACATCTTCCCAATCACCAAGCAGTGGCCCGATTTTTCTTGATCCCCTCCATATCTCGTCAGTAACTTTACTTTCTCGTTTAACTGCAATGAACTCAGTCTTTTGTTCGTTCATTTTCAAAAACCACTTTCCAGATACTTCAGGAGCGTAGTCAAGTGCAATTCTGATATCATTCATTTCTTCTAAAACAAATTCTATGTCGTCCGCATATATTAATTCTATGATACTGGTTGGGCAAATTTTAGCTCTCAGATCACAAAGAAGAGCTCCCAGATAGATGAAGAATAAGATCGGAGATAAGGAGTCACCTTGTGAAGTGCCAATGTGTTTTTTGAATTTACGAGAGTGCTCCGAGCCAACCCACACTTCCAGATCAGCGTATAACTGATGAGCGAGTGAGTTTGGTGAGTATTTTAAAAGTTCTCCATTCATACCATCAGTACCCGGACTCCTATTATTCTTCAATTACCGCAGAGCAGTTTGTATCTCAGTGATGGTGTTTGGAACAGTTAAGCTTCTAGGATCGTCAACAAACTGAAATCTGTGTTCATCGTCAGTTCTGAAGAGGTACTCGAAGTAAGTAGCAATTTTGTCGGCCATCTCTTTTTTATCAAGCAGATTAGATTTTCATCGATATTTCAGAAAAAATATTCACGAAAAAAATATACTTTAAAAATAGATTCTATTCTAAGAAATTGTGAAGACTTACCGGCAGCAAAAAACGTACAAAAACTACTATTTCCGATGCTCGATGCAAAGTTGAATGAATGTATTTGATTAAATGAAAATGTATTAATCTTCTAAGCAAAACACCAATTTAGTTATAAATAATTTCCTATAAATAAAGTGTATTTAGAACTAAAAAAGAAAATGGGAATTGAATTTTATTTAGAAAAAGTTTTTACTAATATTCATAAAACATAATTTTAGCTGATGATAAAGAGTTATAGGGTGAAGTCGGGTTGTTGTGAAATTAACAAAAATGCAACTTGAATTAAAAACATTGAGTTTATTCGCGAATAGGCTATTTCACGAATTTGCAAAAAATTTTTGAAGAGGTCAAAATTGCCAATTCTTTGAGCAGTTACTGTATAAAAATTTATTACTTTTATGGACATAGAAGTTTACTTTAACCAATATTCTTTAAAAAGTTTCTCTTCCTGTTTTTTGTCAGCTTCAACAGTCCCTCCGGCCTCTAAACTCGTAGGAACCAAACTTGAATTATTTTTGTTCGTTGTGAACTTTATAAAATAAGAATTATTATTTACATTGCTCGAGTCTCTATAAGTTTTTTTTAAATAAAATTTAATTAAAAATATTATTTTCAAACGTTATATCAGATATGTCGTTTGGTTTTCTCTTCATGTATATCGAATATTAGATCTAATTTATTAAATACATTTTTTTGAATTTAAACATTTTCTAATTTGCTTAAACATATTGTTTTTAAAAATTTTAATAAAGTTAAAAATAAAAGTTCGATTAGTGTTCGAATTAATAAAAAATAATGAATAAATGTTTATTTTGATTTAAAATTTTAGATGAATTTTGAAGGTGTAACTTTTTTGTTAGAAAATAAAAATCAGACTCTTTTTATCTAAAATAAACTTATAAAATCGATTTTTTAAAAATTCTAATTATTTTGGAATTTAATTCCATCAAAAAATACTTCGAGGTAACAGTTGAAAGTTTAATTAAAAAAGTTAAAAATAATTAAAAAACACAGCTTCAAATGAATGTATGTTCAATTTTTTAGACAATTTAAAATGATTTCAAAATATTTTTTTAATGAAATTTTCATGCATTGAAACAATATTCCTAGAAAGTTGATCTAAGATATTGTTATGTTCTACAGTTTGAATTTAAGTTTAATGGGATCAAAAATGCTAATCACCGCAATAGCATGTGTTTTTATTCTTTATGATTTTAGGAATGTAAATAGAATTTGTTGGTTTAAATGTCTATTCAAAGATGAGCATATTGATTTGTTTTGATCAAAAATCCATTAAAAATCAAAATAGCTAACATTAACAGATTAGTCTGAGTTTTCAGTGATAATTCTCTTATTAATAACCCTAAATCTTATATAAAACAGAAAATTATTGAAATTCCAACATTATAAAAATGCTAAAAATCAGACAAGGAAGTATCCCCAAACACTGAGATTGTTTCAATGCTATCGGCATCGCTATCAGTTTCGCTTTCTAAAAATAGATATCTTTTTAGATTTAATATTTTAGAATACAGATCATTTTCAGATGTAAGCTGATTGTTTTCCTCTCGAAAGTTTCTGCAAATTTAAAAAAAACTTTGTATATACAATTTATCTATTGTATTATCTAACATGTGATTCTCTTCTAGACAACAAAATAATTTTTGATTTAAAATTTGATTATTATATTCTGCTCAGGGTAAAAAGTTAAAAAAATTATTTTTTAATGTTAAAAAAATTATAATTTAAATTAAATAAAATCTTATTTTCTTCTTTGAAAATATCTTAAATTTATTAATTTTTGTAAGATGTTAGATTTGTTGTTTTTTGATTATCTGAATCATTTTAAATTTATAATTTTTAAAAGTTTATTATTTATAAATATGTCAGTAGTCTACAATTAAAGGAGTGGCAACCACAACAATTATGGATTTATTATGAAAAATTATATTTGTAAAATTAAAAGTAAATGGTTTTTAAGTCGATACAATCTAAATTTTTTTTAGTTTTTTTATTATGTCCGTCTTTCTAAATATTTTAACTAGAAAGTTACAAATTAAGTATTCTACTCAAATTTAATACGAAAAATAATTTTTCGGGATATAAAAAATAAAATATTTTTTTACAAAATCTAATCAAACTTTTAACAGATCTGCACAAATTTCCTAAATATTTTGTGTACCAGTTCTATTATTTTTAAAAGCACGTTCACAGAACAAAGAATGTAAATTAACTAAGGTCCTTTTTGTGCCACACGTTTCGAGATTTTATTCTCCAAGCTTCTCCATCGGTATCTGTTTCTCACGTCTTCTAGTTTTTTTCTAATTTTATTAAGAGCCTTGTTTAGAAGAACAAGGAGAGTGACTCAAAGTCTTTCTTTGAAAGATGTTTTGTTTTCATTGTCAAAGTAATTGTCTATTGTAATGTTGGCGGGAATGTTTATGTCAATTCAAAGTACATGACCAAATAGCCTCCATCTTGATTCGATAATTTCAGTGCTTATTGGATCCGATAATTTCATAGAGTACAATTTCTTGTTGGAAATCTTTGTTGGCCAATCTAGGCCAAGTAAATTGTGTAATAGCTTTCGATAAAATGTGTCTATTTTCTTGAGTTCTAACTCTGTGACTCTCCATGTACCCGAGTTGTAGACAAGTACGGTTTTATATACAAGTTGTATAACCTTATTCAGAGCTTTGTTTTTATTAGCTTTGGTCGACTTGCATTTTCTTATACATTGGACTGGATAGCACCATTCTATATATCATGCTATCATAAAGTAGCGATCTCAGTTTCCTTTTTTTCCTTTAGTTTTCATCAATATGGTTTAATTCCCTTTTAATTCCTTTGTGTTTGGTCTTTTCTTCATTAACATGTAGGGACCAATTCTTAAATTCGTTGGGAATTTTTCTAAAAACAAGTTCAAATTCCAAATACTTTTCTGACTCAAAGTCTATGTCATCTGCATATATAATGATCCGCCACATGCCAGGTCCTCCACATTTAGTTCTGAGAGCTCTCTTTGAGGCTTCCCCGTATACGATGAATAAAACCCTGAGGTGTTCCAACCGTAGTCGTGAAAAGCATCAATGTCATATTCCTAAGCCGTACAGTTTATTCAGTACTAGATAAAAGAAAACGGATCAACCATGTATTATCTTCATCCAGAAAACTTCAAAATTCTATTAAATTCTATTAACTAACTAAAATACTTAAATCATTAATTGTGACCGGTTGAATACGAGCCCAGGTTGAATACGAGCCGTTAAAGTGGCGTTAATGCCGTTAAATCATATTAGGGTTAGGGTTAGGGGTTAGGGTCTGTTTTCTTTAGTGTCATTTTTATGATGAATCTGTTTATAAATAACGTTGAAATCATTTATAGTTAGAGTTAAAGTTAAGGTTAGAGTTAAAGTTGTTACAAACTTGCCAAAAAATTTAATGTAAATTATAATCTGCTAATGTTGCAATTTATAATATCAAAAATAAAAAATAATTCACATTATAATTTGCTAATGTTGTAAAGAATTTTACTGGAAAAAAGTTAATTTTCATGTTTATCTACTATTTATTTTTATCTTAAATGATACATATTTTTTTTAAATAGAAGGTAATATTTTGAAACGAAAGAAATTGTTAAGGACAATAAGAAGAAGAACTGATGGCGATCCTGTTTCCCCTCACTATTGCTTGGGACACGTTCTCTTACGGAGGACTATTCATTCTAAATTATTGGAAGGGGGAATACGCTCGGCTTTGAGAGTGCTCTCCAGTGATAGTCCATTCCTGAAGCCTTCAATTGAGACTCATGAAGCTCTCCTGGATCGACATCCGGCCGCTCCAAGCGACTCACGAAATCCTCCAGGGATTCTTCAGCCATTGTCTGTCTCGGACGATGACATTAAAGCCGGAATTTTATCCTTCGCTCCAAGCAGTGGGGCGGGTCTAGACGGGCTGCGACCAGGACATCTTAAGGGCCTAATCTCGCCGGACACTGGAAACTCGGGATCACGGCTTCTTTCGTCGATCTGCTCTCTTATCAACAGAATGCTTTCGGGAGATCTTCCAGAGCTAGTCCGTCACTTTTTCTTCTCTGCAAAACTGATCGCGCTAGAAAAGAAAGGAGGTGGTGTTCGACCCATTGCAGTTGGATCTGTCTTCCGTCGGCTAGCTTCAAAGATGGCATGCAGGGCTGTTATCCCAACATTAACCCCGCTAATGTGCCCTATTCAACTTGGAGTTGGTACCCCAGGAGGTTGTGAAGCTGCAATACACGGAATCCGTGCATTCAACCACATAAACAACAATACCCCACATATTATTGTTAAATTGGACATCCGTAATGCATTTAACACCATTCGCCGCGACTCTATATTGGAGAACTGCTTTGAATTTTGTCCCGAAATATACAACTATGTACTCAGCTCATACGCAAAACCATCCACCCTCGTCCATGGCCCTTACCATATTTCCTCATCCTCGGGGGTTCAACAAGGAGACCCATTGGGCCCTGTTCTCTTTTGCCTTGGAATTAATCACATTGCTAAGAGCTGTTCAACCCCGCTGAATGTTTGGTACCTTGATGACTGCACCCTCGGAGGTCATCCCGAAACTGTCTTCAAGGCGCTCGTTGACCTAATTCCAAGACTTGAATGCGTTGGTCTCATACTGAACACTTCAAAAAGTGAAATCATTAATTTTGGGTTCCGTCGTGATGAATTCGAGGTTATTGTTTCTTCTTTCAGTGAGATAATTCCCGGAGCGTCCATCACGCCTAGTATCAGTGTGGAGATATTAGGCTGCCCATTGACAGATGGTGGAATCAAGGATGCTCTTGAAACTAAGGAAATGCTACTGGAAAAGACTTTTGTTCGTCTTAATTTGTTGGACCCACATACAGCCTTCTTCCTGCTCAAAAATTCCCTTGGCATCCAAAAATTAAATCATGTGCTACGAGGGTCACTCTGCTTCTTAGAAAATGATCAACTTCATTCTATTAACGTCCTTTTCCGGAAAACAACTGAACGCATCATAAACATCAAATTCGACGATCAAGGCTGGAAACAAGCTTCCCTTCCTGTCTCCTTTGGAGGTCTTGGCATCCGAAATCCTACCGATGTGTCCCGCCCTGCATTCCTGTCTTCACTGTACAGCAGTCAAACTCTGGTTCAGAAGATTCTCCATCTCCTCCCCGAATCTTCAATACCTAAGATGACTGCCTACTTTGACAGTTGGAGCGCAAACGAATCGAAGCTGCCGCCGGACTTCTCCTTACAGAAGAGTTATGACAAGATTGTGTGCGAAGGTCGGTTCGAGAGTCTCCTAAAGACATCGAATCAACACCGTAGAGCATGCTTGCTTGCCGGGAGGTCCACGGGGAGTGGAGAATGGTTGGAAGCCTTCCCAATCGGAAGCTTGGGGACTCTCTTGGATTCTGACACACTGCGAGTTGGTATCTGTCTACGTATCGGTCTCAAAGTTTGTTGGACACCACCCTCTTTCCTGTCGAAAAAGCGCTGGTAGATTCCCGAGGCATTCAGCTCTCAACGACGTTATAAGAAGAGCTCTCGATTCAATCGGATTCCCATCAGTGCTGGAACCACCTGGATTGGACCGAGGAGATGGAAAACGCCCAGACGGGATGACTATCTTTCCGTTTTTGGAAGGAAAGCCTCTCGTATGGGATTCAACATGTTCCGACTCCTTGTCCAAGACAAACATGTTGGAAAGTGCCTGCAATGCTGGCACAGCTGCGGATAAAGCAGAGGACATCAAGAAGAAGAAATATGATGGGCTCACCGATCGTTACGTTTTCTAGCCGGTTGCTGTCGAAACCCTGGGATCGATTGGGAACGAGTCGTTGTGCTTTCTCAAGAGTATTGCACGTCTCAAGACCTTGAAAACACACAATCCTCTGGAGACGAGATGGCTCCTCCAGAACGTGTCCCAAGCAATAGTGAGGGGAAACAATGATACATATTAATCTTTACTTATCAAATAAAGTTGTCTGAATGTCATTTTTATTTGTTTTTTATCAGTCAAATGTAGACAGATGAATTGGATTCTAGTACTGCTATTTGTTACTGTTTTTTTCTAAATAACGTTCAATATGTAAAGTTTCTTATAACTTTCAATTTACCTATTTTTATTATAATTTTGACACAAAAAATTCTAGAACTCCGGCATTCTCAACTAGATCAAAGCGCTTATCCATTCACAGCATGTAATTACCAAGTATATTGTCAAAAAATAATAATCGTGTTCATCAAAAAAACAAGATAAAAAGAAAAAACTTTTTAAAACTCTTTCCTGAGGATTTTACTTCCAAGGATTTAGGAAATTTTAGGTCTTTGATATCTTTAGACTCACATGACCGAGATTTCAATATGTACTATGGAATCATTATTTGCTTTTTGAAATTGTTTTGCTTTTATTTCTTTTACCTAAACATAAATAAAATCTAATTATAGATAAATAAAACTTGTCAATTCCAGCTGACTCAATCAATTACAAACCTTTAAATTGGCTAGCCGACTTAAAAACTAATTAAAAATTGATTTTTACAGTTTAAAACATTGATTGTTTGATTTTTTCTCTGTTATATGATTTCTATCTACACAGCCTGTACTTCGCGTTTAGTTATTTTAATACAAAAAATATCTAATCTGAGCACAATCTATTTGTTTTTTTAGATTTTACATTAGGTGCTTTAGATGAATCACATTGCAGTCTAATTGAGTTCGAGATGTATTTTGAAATGCCAGTACTGACTAGTATTTATTTTAAAAAAGTACCTAATTAATAGTACTTGTGATTATTATCAAAAATGCAATGTATTCCTCACATATGTCGTTAAATCGATGACCGTAACCGTAAAAAGACAATAAAATTTAGTTTGCGACGCCTAACAATTCATTCATGCCTTTCTCGGTCACAAATTCTTTTACAAACTCAGCAAATTGTGACAATTTAAACTCAAAACTCAAACCTAAGGAATATAAAATTTTGTTTTGCCCAGGTGGGATCTCCTTAAAGGTACTACAATTTTCCTAATTGGCATATTTTAATACAAAATTTGGAAGAAATTAAGTTTTATCTGTAATTTGTACTATAAAGCTCTTTGTTATTAAATGTTCAAATTTATGTTTTTTTAACAATAATGCGACTTTTATCTGGGCTATTAATCATATATCAAAGTTAGTCAGACAATAAATAATCGAATTTAATGCTAATTCGTTTTATTATAAAGTATCATAATTGGTTGGATTTGGGAAATGTGTTATCTGGTGAGAGTATTTCAAATGTGGTTAGTCATCTGAAATCTTCAAAGGTTTGCCGATTGATTTAAATTCTTAGAAAAGTGAGAATGCCAAAAATGTGACTTTGATATTGTCAGATCAAGCGATCGAAATTTATGATAGATTTTTTAAAGTTAAATAATAAATTTAATTCTGACAGAAATGTTATCTTCGACTTTTTTTCCAAAATATTTCTTTTGTCATCTGCGCTACACACGAAAAAAAGGTTGCAATCATTGAAAAAAGCCAATTACAAAAAACACATTTTCACAGTTTTGCTCATATTTTATCTACGGAAAAACAAGAAGAGGTTGTGTTCACAGCATGTGCCTGTGTAGTCTGTATTTAATTCTAAAAATTACTAATTAGTAACATTTGGTACTTTGTTATAATTAAATTCTAATTATAGACAAATCTAATTATTTTTAGACACTTTTGCTAAATGATACGCTCCAGGCCATTATTGAAAAAAGCGATCAAAGTGCTGGACAAAATAACGTAATTGTTGATAAATATAACAATTAGAGTCTCAAATCCAAAGACACGTGTGGTCCTCGGAGTATTGCAAGTGATTTGGCCGAAAATCTAACACCGTAAGATTATAAATAACACATTTGTAGTAGTTCTTCTTATTCACTGAAGAAGTATATGCAAGAACATTCAACATTTCTCAGAACCAGACAAAAAATTAAATCAGTAGTAAAATCTGACTTGCAAACTGATGCAGAGGCATTTGTTTTTGTTCCTATGGTATACAATCCAGAATATTTTTCGTAGAAAACGGATGATTGTCGTCCGACTCATTTCTCCCCTTCCGTTCAAAAAATTAAAAATTTCACGAGACATGGTGAAAGTAATTTTCAAAATTTGTCAATATTTAAGAATATAAAAACGATAGTGGAATTGGTACAAGTTTTTGCAGTTTTAAAAATGAACAAAAAGACGTAACTGCGATCAATCCGCTGACTGATTTTACTAGTTGGAACCACCCCGAGTTCACTCGGTGTAATTTTTTCATTTTTGATTCCCAGAGAAGACGCCGAAAAACATTTGGTCTTTCGTCGAGTTGGATGTTTTATCATAAGAAATTCAACTACATGGAAAGGCTGTTTTGTTATGTCTGTGCTACAATGTGAGGAGCATCAGACAGTTGGCCACTACCTTATCAAAAAAGACCGGCATGGAAGAGTTTATTTTGACGTATAGTTGTTCTGATATTATTTTAGGGACACCAAGAAACATGGGAAAATATAGAAACTCTTGTAGCGAGCCTACAAATTCCACTTATAAGATTTTTTAGATCAGATTAATAATTTTTTATAAATTCATATTCTTTAATAAATATTTCTTTTTTATATTTCTATCCTCATTTACACCTTTCTATAATTAGCAACAAATTTATGTTCCTAAATATTAGTTTATAAAAAAAATCATTCAGTTTTTAAAATTTTATTTTTTATAAACATTTCTAGTTTCTACAGTAATTGGTTAAATGTCTGATGACGACGCATTCCCAAATATATCTATTCCCACTCCACACTTTCTAGATTCGCCATATTTTGAAGAATCGTTTGAAAATGAAAGCAGTGATACTCTTCTTGAACTTTCATCAGCTCTCTCTTCAGAAGAAATCCCCATTGAGCATTTACCAAGTCCACAGCCACAATTGGAAATGATAAAAGACCATTCCACGATTCTTTCTACAACAAGCTTTGATTCGACTGCAAAAACTGAAATAGATTTACCTCCAGAAGATCTTTTGATCAATCCCCAGTCCAACGCAATATCCCTTCTAATAAAAAACGAGATTAATAAACTCGAAAACAACTCAGAATACATCGAAATTACTAAATCAGTTGAACAGCTCATAGATCAGAAAGTAATTTTTATTTTTTAAAAATAGGCATCCACATGTCTTAACCTAAGAGGTCCCCGTTACTCTAACCTGACTAAAATTGAAGTCTCCTCTCTGGAAGTTTTAGACAATGAAAAACAAAATAAATTCAATTTCAAAAACTCAAATTCAGTAAGTTGTTAACTTTTGTAAATAAAATTTATATTTTGATTATTAAAATTAATTTAGAATCGTGAAAAAATCGCGGAACCAGGTTTAATGGATTTTTTCAGTGAAGATTTTCAATTCCGTGAGTTAGCTGATCCTCACGTACAACTAGTTAAGGCTGAACCAAAACAAAAAAATTGCACAATTTCAAATTTGACAATGATTTATAAACACTTCAATAATTTTTAGTAATTTTTTAAATATTTTTGTTCTATTTTTTTAACAAATCAACAATTAGTGGAAGTTATAGATTATCACGGAAGATGTAAATGTGAGGATTTTTTTCTATTTAAAGTAATTTTGATATTTCATGTTTGTGTGTTTTTGTTTAAAATTAACGAATCATCTATTCTAACGGTAAAAGATTTCGATTTTTTTCATAATTTTGTAACCCTTGCCTTCTAGTCAAACTGGACCTGATTAACGCCTTTAACAGCGTTCGTCGGGACGTAATATTTGAATCTATTATCCGGAGTTCACCTTTTATTGCCCGCCTGGTCGCTTTGTCCTACGGTCGCCCCAGCCTCCTTATCGCTGGCGATCATTCAATCTCGTCCTGCAACGGTTTCCAACAAGGCGACCCTCTGGGTCCTCTTCTCTTTGCCCTGGCAATTGATCCAGTTGCCAGAAGTGTATCCTCCCTTTTCAATGCGTGGTATTTGGACGATGCCACTATCGGAGGTACTCTCGAATCCGTTCTTGCCGACCTGAGAGTTTTAATCCCTGCATTACACGCAACCCTAACCTCGAAATCAATCCCCCAATCTTTAACATCAGTTATGATGCCCACCGTTTCTCCGTTGTCCATGGTTCTATAGAGTCATTACTTCCCAACATCCATGTCACCTCGCCCAGCAATCTCAAGATTTTGGGTTCCCCGATTTTTAACACCGATGTCGTTTCGACATTGTCAGAAAAGACATCAAACCTTGTGTCAATGTCCCGTAATCTTGGTATCATCGACTCCCGTTCGGCCCTGTTTCTATTGAGGAACTGTTTCGCCATTCCCAAACTATTGTTTACACTTAGAAGGGCTCCATGGTTTGCCAGTCCCGAGAGCCTCTCCAGATTAGACCATGCTCTCAGGACTTGCTTCGAATCAATATGTAATGCCCCCTTTGACGATCTTGGCTGGGAACAGCCAACGCTCCCCATCAGTCGCGACAGCATCGGTGTGCGCTCAACCACTGACCTTTCTTTGCTAGCATTTCTTTCTTCTACACATGCCACGAGCACCCTTGTCCATGAGATTCTCCAACCCGTTACCAAATCTTCTATGGACTCAGAGTCAGTCGCCACAGAAAGTCGCTGGCTTGGGTTGTCTCTTGAGCTTCCGCAGAATACACACGCACAGGACGAATGAGACAGGATTCTCTGTGATCAGAAGTCGAACAACCTCATCAAACCTAAGCTTAACCAACATCGCTTGCCCTGTTTATTGGCTGCCTCGCAACCATATTCGGGGGCTTTGTTGACCGCCATCCCAATGGGATCTATTGGAAACTTATTGAACGACGATTGCCTGAGGATCGGCGTCTCATTGCGCCTGGGACTAAACGTATGCAGAGAACACCGGTACCGCTGAGGATCGACCGTTGACCCATTTGGATTGCACCCATTATCGTGCCAGAGAAGCTCCGGACGCTTTCCCCGACACACTGCCCTGAACGACATAGTTAAGCGGACCCTTGAAACTGCCGGATTCCCAACACAGTTGGAACCGGTCGGCCTGGTTCGGGAGGATGGTAAACGTCCTGACGGCCTAACGACTTTCTCTTTCGAAAATGGCAAGTCGCTCATCTGGGACGCAACTTGCACGGACACCTTCTCCGCAGAAAACATCTTTACGTCAGCCGCAGAGCCGGGCTCCGCAGCTAGCCTGGCCGAAACGCTAAAAATCAAGAAATACAAAACGCATATCGCTTTTCCAACGCATATCAATAGCCATCTTGCGTGGGAATTGCCATTCAATCTTATCCTCTGCTGTTAATTAAATACTAAATAACAGATTCTTTAATAGTAATTTGAACAAAAAATTATTAATGAAAAAAAATTGCAAAACTCTTCTAAAAGGGCAGAATATTTCAATTTATTATAATTTTTTTTTCATAAAAAAATCAATTATTAATTAGCGTTATGTGCCAGCGGCAAGGACGCTTTGTGCTTTGCCGCGAACGATTACCAGACCGATGCGCTGGCGGAACGAGAGGCCCTCTCTCTGGTCCTTAAGTCTCCTCCCAATGGACTGCCCGACCTCGTTGAGGAACGATTCGGTATCCTTTCCCGCGGGTCCAGCAGTCTCCAAGGCGATTGGTGTAAAACGGTAGCGGTCCGCGAGAGAAAACTATTTTTGTAGTTTTATCTTTTCGGCGTAGTTTCATATTATTAAAACCAAAAAGAATAAAATTGAAATGTGAGAATTTTTTGTTTAAAATAATTTTGATATTTTATGTTTGTGTATTTTTGTTATAAAATTAACGAATCTTCTCTTCTAACGATTTAATAGTAATTTGAAAAAAAAATTTATTAAGGAAAAAAAATTGTAAGATGATTAGGTATGGACGCGGCCTTGTCGGCACCCACACGTGGCAATTTAACATGCTTTGGGATTATAAGTACTACTCTTTCACATTTTCAGGACGGAAACCCAAAACGTTAACTGCATCAACTTCCTCCAAAACCAAAAACTCGACATTTTTATGCACAAAAAACACGGAATAGATCCAACGAAATTTGGAACGCTGATAATCAGTTCTGGCCTTGTTCTCAACCAAAGAAACGTTTTTATCGGATTTCACTGGTACCCATTTTATTGTAAGATATTGATTTTTCCATAAAATTAATGAATCATCTCTTTTAACGATGAAAGATATTGATTTTTCCATAATTTTGATCCCTGAATTAATTGTAGGATCTTGAGGGTGGGTAATGTATAGCTGATGTAAATGTAGGAATTTATGTTTAAAGAAATTTTGATATTTTCTGTTTGTCTGTTTTTTGATAAAATTATGTATTGAAAAATGAAAATTGTTTTGTTAGAACTATTCTTTTATTTTGGAAATGTTTCAATATTTGATATTTTTATTTTCTGGAAATACAAGTTTCTCAAATCCGTTTATATATATCATCTAAACTAAAAATCGATGAACGCTGTTTTGTCTAAATTAAATTTTTCTTATTACTTCCTTCCTATTTATATACAATCTATAAATAACAAATAAACTGCAGTTTAATTAAATTTTAATTAATTCGGACTAAAATGTAAAACTGCATTAATTATGATCCACCATTATTAACTAGCAATTTTTTTATCAATTATTTATCCAAAACTATTTAAAATAGTGAAACCACTTTACAATAAAAGTTTTAAAAGCTATTTATAGCAATTCTATGGAAGATTTTCTTTCTATATGGGTGAATAGAGATGATTATGGGAATTTTTTATTACTGTATAAAGATTACTGTATTAACTCAACATTTAAATTTAATGTAAAATTATACTTGTTTCCCAAAAAATTTGGGCTGTTCAACAAAAGCATAAAGCCTCTAAAACCGATGTTTATAGTCTGTTTATCCAAATATGAAGGATTGACTAATATATACAGTCTGCAAAGAGATAAAACAATTTTTTAAATAATTTAATGCAACAAATCATGGAAGGTGACCCCCACATTCGTGCTCAACTCAATATTCTCAGGGTATACAAACAATCCGTGATTGGGTGGGCAATGAAAGTAAACAATTCCATCGACCACCCCGTCGGTATCCCCCTTCTCACTCTCCAACTCAATTCCCACCCGACATTGATCCCCCTCATGTGTCCTCCCCACATATCGAACAATTCCACGCAATCCCCCATTCTTCAGTTGGACATATCGACCACTCGTCAACCACCAAGGCAAAGATGTACACTCCCCCTCCTCTCCCTGATCTGACCATACATCTCCCAATTCATCCAACCCTCCCAAAGCGTCCTCTTCACTCTCTTCAGGAGAAGGAGGGACAATAGGAGCAACAGTAGGGGGACTGGGTTGTTCTACCGGCTGACTCGGAGTTGTTGGTTGGAATGAGGAAGTAATACTTTTGCAGAATGAACCAAGACGGTTGATGAGAGTAGAAGAGAATGTGTGGAGTGGGGAGTTCTGAGGGGTTTCTGCTTGTCTTATCTACAAATAAGAGGACAGGTCAACCTGATATTGTTTGTCCTGTTGGACTAGGTCGATCACGGATTGTAAAGTTAAACATTCGTGGGGAAGACTTCTCCCTCCATTCAATTGAAGGAAGAAACCCAAGAATGCTTGTTGGGGAAAGGAGTACTAAAATATCCCCAAAATAATACTCGAGGAATGCTAAATTCAACAATATTTCCCCATTTTTGAAACAGCGGGCACATCAAAGAATGGAAGTAAGTCGAATGGATTATTCCCACATCAAGTGTCACGTTTTCTCCATAGAAAGGAGACTCCCACTTGACCGATTTAAGCTGAGATAAAAGAGGAGTGTTACTGTAAAAATATTGCCGAGGTAGTTGTCCCACCGGTCGAAAGTATGGTCGTCCCGTTTAATTGAGATGTGGCAGTGACCCAAAGGCATTCCACAATGGCCAATGACCTGTGCAG
The DNA here is from genome assembly GCF_006345805.1 of Octopus sinensis. NCBI lineage: Eukaryota > Metazoa > Mollusca > Cephalopoda > Octopoda > Octopodidae > Octopus > Octopus sinensis. Next base: position 40,912 of record NW_021832840.1, read on the forward strand.
AGAGACTGTCCCTCTCGTACAGACAATCGGCGAAAATTAAGCATGTCCCAAACACCTTCTGACACAATTGGGGTATCAATCCAAGAGGAATGGACTGTCCGGGAGTCCAACCGACATAGGGTGGTGGAATACATTTGGAAAACGAAGAAAGTCTTAATAATAGGCGAGTAAAATATTCAGGAAGTGACTGGAGAGGAATCGGGAGGTATTCAAGCATATCAGCATAACTGAGGGGCTCATCCACACAGAAAAAATGCTGATCAGCAATAGAAAGGACATCCCCACGGCGAAGAGGAGTGGGGGAGGAAATAGGCCTCTTATTAATAGTGATATAACTAATGTGCCCAGACAAAACTACCCGAATGACTCCACCATCAGTCCCTCTTCACAATATATTCGACAATGGGGGGACTCGATCCCCTTCCCTCCCAAAAAAAGAGTGTGTGCTGAGTATGGGACTTGTTCTCCGGTAGGGTAAACCAACAAATATGTCTGGGAGTAAAAAAGAGACCATACGTCGATTTGAAGAAAAGATTCACTAGAAAATGGGAAGAGACAATGAGGAGTGTGTCTCCTTTCTGGAAGGACGATGTGTCGATAAGAGTAGTACCGAGTTCTGTCGAGAGAAGGGGAATGGATGATTTGGTTATCTCGCAAAAGAACTGTCCATGACCACTTTCCCGAAAAACAGCGGACATTTCTCATAAGAATATTCCCAAAAAGAGTCTAGAATATAATTTTAATGATACCCTCCACACTTTTCTCAACTCGACAGTCACCTGCAAGTGACGAATAGCCCTCCCTACATCGCCCAACATACACTCCTCCTTCCTGATCAAGCCTTCCATCACCTCAATTTCAGACATTCTCAACAATGTCACTTTCGGAGAGGACGTGGCCACTGACTGGAGTAGACTAGGAATTATACTTTGTGACTAATTGTCCGATGTAGAGTTATCACTGTGGTTATGTTCACCACTCCACTCTCCATCAAAAACATTCCTTTCCTCCACTCAATGTGACTCATTATGTCACCCCACGTGTCAGAATCCACAGAGACTGTACCTCGACTGTCATTGCGAGTGCCGAGCATGTCGATTAGTTTGTGTTCTTGAGAAGTGATTCCACAACAAGACAGTTCAACATGTCCACCCACTGTAGTAAGCAGACGTTTGGCTGTATTATCAAATACAGTTCTTTGAGTTGTATCTAGACTGTCAATATGCGCAACCACCGTTTATGAGTAGTATCACGTCCTCCTCCTTCCACAATTTTGCTGACAATTGTTCCATCACATGAACAGATATTTCAATAACGACTATTTATTGTATATAAATTTTTTCATTAAAATTTTATTGTTCAACAAAAGTTAAGGAAAAATCATTTTTGTGCAAAAATATTGGTTTATAGTCGTTGATTTTTGCATGCTCGTCTTAATCGCGGAATGCCGGGTATGCGACCGAAATATTATGTATAAATAAAAATATTTTTTCAAAAAGAAAGTTTAATAATTAATAAAAACACCCCTAGTTAATTAGATTCGATAAGCATTAATGCATTCTTTTATTCTATTCAAGATAATTAAACTGCAATTGTTTTGTTATTTATAAATTGAATATCAGCAGGAAGTCTATAAAAGTAAGAAATCGAATTAATTTAATCAAATGACCTTACATTCCAGATACCTTCATTCCGTGGTTTTGTTCAATTACATTCTCTCAGGAGTCTTTTTCAGCACAAATGATTGGATGTGTATCTTTGCTGCTTTTCTAATCAATTGAATTATCTGTAATTGAGAGTCGTATAGAAACAAAAGCACACTTTTCATCAAACCATACTTTTGATAGTTTTCAAATTCCACCTACTTGAAGCAATCTTGTAAAGTACTATGCACTTAACTCCTTGGCTCCTCCTGTCTGAAGAACTATATCTTTCCAAATTTCTTTAAAATGACATGCATCGATAAAGTTATTAAGCACCACTCATGGCTGTTAACTCAGTCGGCGGATATAAAAAGAAAACTTTGACAATCTCAAATGGAGTCTAACAATACTGAATGATTCATCGAGAAACACGAGGACCCTCTCAGGGTGACGGATAGGCCTACGTCGCCGAATTTAACACTTTGCTCTTTATCACTTTCACTTAATGCTGATTGGTAAGTCTTTTACAAAACAAGAAGAGACCACAATCCGCTTTTGTTAGGATCAAAAGGATGTTAACACCAAATGAGTTCCTAATTGATAAAATTAAAATGCTGCAAACTAGCTACGGTTCCAAGAAATCTAAATTAAAGAATTTTTATCTGGATAACTTCAGCTTTCTGGACAAGGTTATCAGCTACTTTGCGAAAATAATTCTGGAGGCAAAATCAAGGGCTATACCCAAACTTCAATTAAATTCTGAGAGTGGTTGATAAAGGTCTGTCTTAGTCAAAAAAAATTATCTTAAGACATTTGATATAAAGTTTTATATCAGCACATTAAATACTTATTTTTTTTATTTAACCCAAGGATCAACAACAGTTAATATCACATAAAAAGTATAAAAATCCGATATATTAGCCTCAAAAAGAAGGCTGAAAATACGCCCAGCACCTCTCCTTTCCTCGGAAAAAGAAGTAGTGGATACCTTACATTCCACAAAACGACTTATTTTCATGGTCCAGACAAAATCTCGATTGGTTTCAAAAACCTAATAGATTCTGTTTCGAGAACTCTGGCCTTATGTGTTCAGCATCAGTAATTCTTTTTCCAACAACATCATATGATTTAAGCCTCGCATTTCACTCGCTCCAAGCTTCTTGCCAAAAAGAGGCACGAGGAACACATCAAATTCATATGTCTTCATTTCTTTCATTGTAAAATTGAACATTCTTTTTTTGATTTAAACCAAATCACCGATTACGAAATTTCTTTTTCAAATTTTTATAGATTAGATATAAACAGGAGAAATCGGTAAAGAATACGAACAACAGAAAATCCTGGTAAAACTAATAGAGAGAATGTTACAGAACACGGCACAAGGTAGACTTAATTCACTTTATGTTTTCTCGAAAGTGCTCTTAATAATAAATAATTAACAGGAAGTAATTTCTAACTATTTAATTAGAGTCGATTAACTATAGTCAACTAAATTATCTAATTATAAGTCCAGATCTTCAGTGATTTTACTTCTTCCCTTGGAAGAGGAGTTTGCCGCAAATTTCCTTTGCTTTTCCATTTCTGTGTCAAAATTTTTGTTGAGCTGTGTGTCATCGCAAGATTGCAGCTCTGACTTGATTGGCGACAAAGGCGTACTTTACGTCGTCTACTTTCATTATTCGTTTGTGTAAAACTAATTTAATTTAGGCTAACAGCGTTTATCGATTTCTAGTTTGAAATTAATATACACCCCTCGACATTAAAATCCGGACAATTTATAAATCGTCATTTTTATTATCAAATTTAGAAAAAAATCTTTGAGCATAATATTTTTTTCTATATTTTTATATTTAAAAAAAATATATTTAAAAAAGTTTTATAAAACGATATTTAAAAGCATAAAACGTATTTCAGTGGCGTAAAATTCCGGACACTTTTGCTATTATAGTTAAAAGAGCTAATTTTTTAAAATATTTTAGAAAAAATTAATGGATTCTTTTTGTAAAGGACAAATTATTTCTTATTACCAGCACAATTTTTCTTATAGGAGAATTTCTGATATCCTCGGAGTTCCGAAATCGATCGTTTTCGATGTTGTTCGAAAATACATAAACTCAGGAACCATTTATAGAAAAAGTGGGTCTGAAGGACCAACATTACTCAATACAAACGAAATCAAAATATTAGTGGAACTTTCTGAAGCCAATAGTGAAAAATCTGCAAAAGACCTCGCTCTAGAAATGGAAACCATCACTCAAGAGTAATTTGCCCGCGAACAATTACCCGCAACTTAAATAAGAATGGATTAGTTGGAAGAGTAGCAAAGAAAAAACCATTGTTAAGTAAAAAAATACTCAAAAGATATAAAATATCGAAAATATTTGTTGGTATGTACATTAGTCTTAGGACACTTGTTTATTTTTAATAAAATTTTATTTTCGTTAACATAGCTGTTTTTATTTAATTTTTTCCAATAGTATAATAGTTCTCCTAGTTTTCTTTACATCCTAGATCAGGGGTGCGCAAGCTTTTTGGGTTTGCGGCCGCATAGCATTTATTTTTCCTTCTCTTCCACGGCCGCACATTTTCTGCATTATTTTTTCGATATTAATATAGTAGTTTTTTTTAATTATTAAATTGACCGCATAAGTTGCCCATTGTCATCGAGACCGAATGAGTTCTTGGACAGGAAATGCTCTCGTTTATCAGGGACATCATATTATTAAAATAAATAATTATTTCATGGACAAAAGATAAGAAAGAAGGAAAGTTAATTAAAAGAAATGTATTATACAAGTTATTCTAATGACGGCCAGGATCTTTGGTATTTTTTGCGAGCTTATTGAAATCCACTGGTAGGGTAGATATCATTATGCGCAAACATGACTCTAAGTTTGCATCCGTTATCCGAGATCTATATTGACTTTTTAAATATTTCATTTTGAAAAATGTAGACTCACATAAATATGTGCTTCCGAATGGCGCATTCAAATTGAAATTCCAATGTAATTCAATTTGAAATTCCAATAACGCATTCTCAATCGAAACAGTATGTGGTGCTGCAGTTAATTAAAGTTTGAGTTCAATTTTTTAAATTCGTTAAATCGCTCTTCAAATTGTTTCAAAATATAATCGAATATAGTATTAAATGTATTTGGTGTAAGATCGTCATAATTAATTATTTTGTCATCAATGAGATCAATCAATGATGAGACATGTCATGTCCAATTTGAATTCCAAACAACATTGTTTAACTATTTCAAATATATCTTGACCCCGTACATTTCCAGGTAGTGACTTCATGGATAGAAAATTCTCATGTATTTCAAAATCGAAGGATAGAGTACGAATAAATATGATCAGCTGAGCAGAATCACATATATCATTCGACTCATCAATGGCAAGTGAAAATAACGTAGTTTGAGAATTTAATTTTTGTAGGAGTGATAGATTAAGATGCTCGGCAATATGAAACTGTCGGCGCTGAATTGTGTCACGTGAAAGTGGAATTGCTTCAAAGTTATGCTCCTTGTCGGGATCAATGCATTTAACTGATTCCATGATACATCTTTTCAAAGTTCGCCGTCTGAAAAAGGTTTTCCAGCAGATCCAAGGATATGAGCAACTCGAAAGGATGCTTCAACTCTTGCATTTGCCACATTTAAAAAAGTTTTTAAACATTTTTTTGTTGTCTTAATTTGTATTTCAAATTTTCGACGGAATCTTCTCTTGAACACTTGGAGTTGACAACTAGGTGGTCTAAATGTCGTTGAAAATGTTGTTTAGCATTGTCCCGTTTTATAGTTTTCACAATTTCATGACACAAAATCATTGCATACTATTGTTGTCTGTTTCGACTACGAAGTATTCACTTTCCCAGTTGATATTAAATTTTCTTTTTTCTTCATTCAAAGAACGTCGTCTTTTAACAGGTAATGACATAAATAAATTAAGCCGTTTATGATAATTACTTTTAATAAAGGTTAACCATTATATAAAAATAGAATTTTATTTAATATGAATATTTTTAATTATTATGTCGCTAGCGCAGCGCGCGACCGAGCGCTAGACGCGACTTTGACACCAAATAAGCCTATCATCAACAAATATATTTATTAAATTATTTAAAATTTTAACATGATTTAAAATTAAAATTGAAATAACTTAAGTTTTCCATTGAATCCCATAAAATAATTTATAAGTAGACCTTAATAGAAAAAGTAAAATCAATGAATACTTAATAGAAAAAGTAAAATCAAAAAGAACGCAAAAACAATCTAAGTCCCTTGGGCAAGGACTAACTTGGAAAACCTAACGGTGTAGTCCCGCTTCTTGGTGGCCAAGTGACAAAAGAACGCAAAAACAATCTAACGCAAGAACAACTAATTCTAATCGTCCAAAAAATACCATACCAACAGTTAAACATGGAGGTAGCAGTATTATGCTATGGGGGTGTTTTTCTTCTTGGGGCGTTGGAGAACTTCATGTGATTGACGGAATATTGAATGCTTCTAAATACTGTGATATTTTGGAAAAAAATCTATTTTCGTCAATTGAGAAATGTGGTATTGCAGGAAATTGGACATTTAACAAGACAGTGATCCAAAGCACACCGCAAAAAAAACTCAAAATTCGTATATTTAAATGATTATTAGCATTATTTGCGATTAATTTTTTGTACATGCTTAAGCGAAAGGAACATTCAGAAGAAATAAAAAAACTTATACTTCTTGAATATAATGCAGGAAACTCAATCCGAAAAATTTCCGAAAGTGTTCATATTCCGAAGAGTACAGTATGGAAAATTATCAATAAATCGAAATTATTTAAAATTACCAAAAATAAGCCAAGATCAGGACAACCAAAAAAAATATCATCTCGATCAATTTCCATAATTAGACGAAAAGTGCTTGATAATCCGAGATTATCTTGTAAACAACTCTCTACTTACTTCGGTGAGATAGGAACACCAGTATGCTCACAGACTGTTACAAATTCTCTAAGAAAAGAAGGGTTCCATAAATGTCGTCCACGTAAAGTTTTTTTTCTAAATTAAGACTTTTTTTTGTTGATTATAGATCAAGTGTTAATTAAGTGAATTTATGATGCTAATTCTTTGATTGAGAGGACGCGCGAATAGATAAGCAGTTTCAGCGCAATATCGCGAGCGAAATGCGCTCCGTGTTTTCACGAACAAAATCTCCTTTCCGATATTGAAAATATTCTGAAGTTCGTGACATAATTATATAATTAAATCATTTATCTCAAAAAAGATATGTAAAAATATAAACGTACACGGGATCCATTTTTAACCCCAAGGGGTACAATTTATCAAAAATTTGAAGAGGTCAAAAACCGCTGTACTAGAATAAAATACCACAATAAAAATACTAAAAAAGATCGAGATAAATAAAACAAAAAAACAATCAAATACTAGAAAGAATTAAATTTAATTTAAGAAATCCATATGAATGAAGATTAATTAATTGATAAAATGAATACAAATTTACTTGCAAAATAAACTTTATAGAAAATATTTTACTAGTAGTCAATTTAATTAATCTTCAAACAAATAAAAAAACAAAAATATTATAAAAATACAGAATTAATTGGCAGTAAAAATAAAATAGGAATTAATAACCAGAAGCACAACAAAGAAAAAGAAAATAGCGTGCATAACACGTGATATGTAATTTAAATTTAGAATATTTAAAAAGTTAAATAAATAACATTTAATATTGTCAGTTTGTTTAAATTCAGCTAGTTTACTTTTTATACTTTTTTAATTTTTTTTTTTTTTTTTTTTTTCAGTTAATAAATTCAGAGAAGAGATTGATTTGAGAAATCAATTGAGGAAGCCCGCTGCCTGTATGGAAAGCGAGTTCCCTCGGAGTATGGCTATTCCGATCCTTTGTCTTAGCCATACTCCTTCACGAGGATCATTCTCCTTTGTGGCGAGCATTCTTCCGAGTTCGCGCAAGAACTCGGCAGTCGCTGGGCCAACTGCTCCTGATGACTCAGCCGCAACAGGGGTGAATCTGTAGCGGTCCCCGAGGAAGGAATATTTTTTGGTTTTAAGGTTTTCCGCGATTGAGGCAGCTGCTCCAGGTGTCTGAACCGATTTAAGGAGATTCGTGCTTGAGTAAGTATCGACGCAAGTTGCGTCCCAGACCAAAGATCGTCCGGAGTTGCGTCCTTTTTTAAATAGAAAATTTTTTTTAGCTGAATGCATTTATTACGAAAAAAGAATTCGGTCAAGTGTTCGAAAGCTTCATAGACGGAAAGCCGACGCGATCGAGAAAGAATTAGAGCGTGCTATCGCAAGGGATATCCGCTCGAAAAACCATCGCGGGCGTAATAGAAAATTAAATTTTGAATAATTATTTTTAAATTTTGTTAAAAAAACACAAAATATAAATTCAAAATTGAAAAAGTCTAGATAAAATTAGTTTTTAATTAGTGGGTCTGCTTTCAGTCGATTCTCCTACTCTTCGAGCCTGAGCTTGGCCACATTTATCCATTTTTTTAGGGCTGCTCTAGTGTTTTCCGGATGACCACAGACTTGATGTAAGCTTGATGTAATTGGTAGAATTGATGGATACAATAGAGTCTAAGGTATTAATTGAAAATTAATTTGTAGGTGATTTTTTGAATGATTCCTTAATATTGTGTAAGGATGCGCATTTTGCCAGAGTTACAACGTAATAACTTTAAAAATTCTAATGAATTTCTGGAAAAATTTAAAAAGAGCCATGATTTTAGAATGTTAAAATTACACCGAGAGATGCGAACTGATATAGTAGTTGACATTAATTCTTTTCGTCAAGAACTTAAAGAAATTTATAAATTGTATAAGCCTGATCAATTCTATAATCTGCATTATACTACAAGCTTATTCAATCAAAAAGCACCCCTTATCGAAATACCGATTCCAAGGATATAAAAATTTTAAACCTGGATTGTATTAAGATTTTAATTTTTTCTAAAAATTCTACTGGATTACTACAACCAATAGATATTTGAATTATGAAAACATTCAAGGCTAACTTCATAAGAAGAAAGCAAGAATACTTAACTGATTTTCCCGACGATGAAAATGTTTCTGTATACAATTCATACAAAAAATTGACATTAAAAGATGCAATTTTGTTTGTTAAAATGGATTGGGATGACGTATCTACTGAAACCATTCAAAATTGTTTTAAGATTTTAAATGAATCTAATCACGAAAATTTAATAATTGAACACTAGATACTGAAATTGAAGGAACTTATATTTTCGCGTCCGGCTCGGTAACGCGTCCAGCTCGTGACATATTACCCGCCTGCAAATCTAGAAGAATTGGAAGAGAGCATCAATCATTATTTTCCGTCTCTTAATATTGAAATATATGATTAGATTAGAAATCCATTCTCCGAATCATGTGAATATCAACTTACTCTAACAGAAGAGGAGGAGCTTTGTCAACTTCGATATGACCGCACATTAAAAAATTAAATTTACTAAAATAAAGACAGATAAGTTCTGGATTTTGATAAAAGATTCTTATCCTTCAATTTTTAAAAAAGCAATCAAAATATTACTTCAGTTCTCACATCATATAAGTGTGAACAAGCTTTCTCTTGTCTCGTCAAAAAACAGAAACTGGTTGTTATCAGTTGAAGATGACCTCCGCGTATGTTTGTCGCAAATTCGTCCCCGTCTGAAAATTTTGTGTGCACATAAACAAACACAAGTGTCTCATTAGTTATTATAATTACAATTTGGTAATTTTTTGTTAAGTTTCTTGAATATATTAATTAAAAAAACATTTCTAATGAATACTGATTTTTTAAATGCCGGGAGAAAAAAAACCAAGTTTTAGGTACCGCGAGCACAAAAAGGTTGGGAAACGCTGCCCCATGTCATACTTCGAAAGCAACAAAGGAGTATTTTTCTGCAAACAAAATTAATTTACTCGATTGACCGGCACAATCCCTCGATATGAATCCCATTGAACATATTTGGTCAAAAACTAAATATGAATTATCGAGGGATGATGCAGAAAATCGACCAAAAAATAAACATCAAAAAAATAAAATATTAGAAATTTGGAATAAACTTCCAATTGATTTTATTCGAAAATTAATAAATTCGATGAAAACTCGGAGTTTAAAGTTATATAAATCGAGAGGAAAGCATATTCCTTACTGATATTTTATTTTTTGACATTTGTCCGAAATTTTTTGTCTTAAAAATCGGTTTTTGCTTTATTCTCAATATTCTAAAAAGATTTATGGATAAATATTATAAAATTAAAAAATATAGATGATATAAGCATGCTTAAGTTTTTAATTTAATAAAATTGATAATAAAAATGACGATTTATTAACTGTCCAAATTTTAATGTCGAGGGGTGTATAAACGCATTTTAAAACAACTTGGGATTTTCGTTGATTAATAATTTTATCAAGAAACAGAAATATAAAATAGCAAATGACGGAAAAACTGAAACGAGACGGAAAAAGACCCGACGGTCTATCGACTTTCCCGTTTGAGTTCGGCAAGTCTCTGATATGGGATGCGACGTGTTCAGACACTTTCTCAAAGCTTAATCTTCTTTCTTCAGCTGTCGAGGCTGGCTCAGTCTCTCGCAAAACCGAAAAAATGAAGATCGGAAAGTACAAGGAGCTCTCTGAACGATATCTGTTCACTCCTATCGCCGTCGAGACATCCGGCGTCATCGGCGAAAAGTCTCTCTCCTTTTTGAAAAAGCTTGGCCGCATGACTTCCCATAAACGGGGAGACCCACGCGAGTCCAAGTGGCTTCTCGAAAGGATTTCCTTGGCTATAGTACGTGGAAACTGTGTTTCCATCTACGAGGCCGGGAATTTTGTATTCAATTGAATAATAATTTGATATAAAAATCGTCCTTGTTGTTGTATTACATTATTTGGCCGATCTTAAAAGATTATTTTCGTTTTTGGATCTAAGTTTGTTTATTGAAAAAAAATATCAAAACATTCATAAAATACAATATTACTTTTAACAAAACAATTTTCACTTTTCAAAATTCACAATTTTAGTTAATAAATACAGTTAACAAAAATAAAAATGGAACATGCTTTTTCTTATAAATGTCAAAGCTTCATTTCAAAAACACAAACATAAAATATCAAAATTACATGAGATATGTTCCAAAATAATTTCCATTTTGAGGCGCGAGATCGTATGACAGGGAAAGGACTGAGAATGCATTGGTCGATGTTTGAAACAGAAATACAAAATATTTACAAAATACAATATTAATTATAACAAAACAATTTTCAAAATTCATAAATAATTTTATAAAAAACACATAAACATAAAATATCAAAATTACCTGAGATATGTTCAAAAATAATTTCCTTTTTGAGGCGCGACATTTTATGGCAGGGAAAGGATGGACAGACTGACAAAATATTTACAAAATACAATATTAATTATAACAAAACATTTTCAAAACAACAAAACAATTTTCAAAATAACAAAACAATTTTCAAAATAACAAAACAATTTTCAAAACAACAAAACAATTTTCAAAATAACAAAACAATTTTCAAAACAACAAAACAATTTTCAAAATAACAAAACAATTTTCAAAACAACAAAACAATTTTCAAAATAACAAAACAATTTTCAAAATAACAAAACAATTTTCAAAATAACAAAACAATTTTCAAAACGCGGTTGCGCTCGTTGTTGCGCTCGTTGGTTTCTATTAGTGTGTTTGGATCTTCTTAATTACACGCGGTTGCGCTCGTTGGTTTCTATTATTGTGATGCGTTGGCCACCAGAATCACCTAATCTAAGGATTTCCTTCAGATGTATGCATATGTCTGTTGTAACGGAGTCGGTTCTACTCCCCTTCCGAACATAACGGCGACGACTCAGACTTGTGCACATTCCCTGTTGGATCTTCAATGGAAAGGGTTTTCTGGAGACAATGATCTTCTTAATTAGTTCGGATTCTTGTTCTCTCATTTAAAAAAAAAAAAAAATTTTCAAAACAACAAAACAATTTTCAAAATAACAAAACATTTTCAAAACACAAAACAATTTTCAAAATAACAAAACATTTTCAAAACAACAAAACAATTTCAAAATAACAAAACAATTTTCAAAACAACAAAACAATTTTCAAAATACAAAACAATTTTCAAAATAAAAAACAATTTTCAAAACAAAACAATTTCAAAATAACAAAACAATTTAAATAACAAAACAATTTTCAAAATAACAAAACAATTTTCAAAACAACAAAACAATTTTCAAAATAACAAAACAATTTTCAAAACAAAACAATTTTCAAAACACAAAACAATTTTCAAAATAACAAAACATTTTCAAAACAACAAAACAATTTTCAAATACAAAACAATTTTCAAAACACAAAACAATTTTCAAAATAACAAAACAATTTTCAAAACACCAAAACAATTTTCAAAATAACACACATTTCAAAACAACAAAACAATTTTCAAAAACAAAAATTTTCAAAACAACAAAACAATTTTCAAAATAACAAAAATATCATAGCACAGATCGTAGATGATTCCATTCGAAACCTTATGGTTGAACGGATAATTTTATGCTTCTCATTTCCGATGCTGCACGGTATATGACATCCGGTATTGTTTTAATTAATTGATGATTTAGCCGGGAAAATTTTAAAAATTTATATCCCAATCTTTTTCATGTTAATTGCGTCACCCATATTTTGCATAATTGTTCAATGGAGGTCAGAAAATCTTATCCAAAGTTGATGATGTGATAGCTAGCGTGCAAGCTTCTGTCAGGAAGAACTACAAGCGAAAATTGTTGTTTTACGAAATTGGAATTCCTCCGAAAGTTGTGTTGACGAGATGGGGCACCTGGTTATAGGCTGCATCTTTTTATTCAAGAATTTAATCTCAGTGATTAACATTTTTGATTTGATTGAGGACGAAGGAATACTAGTGACTGCCACCAAAAATGCATTGAAAAGTGAAAAACTAGTAAAAAGCTTATGTGCAATTTCGCATAACTATTCACATATTCCAGGTTTTTCATATAGTAATTAATCTCATAGAGAAAATATTACAACTTGAAAGTAACGAATGTACAATAGAATTTGCATATTCGGCGTTAAGTACACTTGACTTCGGGAAGGATGAAGCAGGGATCAAAAAATATTAAGAGAAGAGAATTTTAGAGAGCGATATGACTAAAATTATTAATATGGATAATAAAAATATCTCTCCGGAAGATTATTCGTTACTTCAAAACTGTCAACCATCCTCGGCATCTATTGAACGATGCTTTTCGCAATTTAGGAGTTTTATGAGGTTAAACAGAAACTTTGCTACACAAAATTTGGAAAGTTATGTTATGTCCATTTTCAATAAATAGTCTTTAAAGTATTTTATTGTTTCTTATTTTTAAGGTTAAATTTTTCAATTTTTAAGGTTAAAAAATTCAAAATTCACAATATAATGCTAATTTGAGCTGATACATAATTTTATACAAAACACACAAACATAAAATATCAAAATTACTATGAACTAAAACAATCTTCACAGTGTAATATTGAAAATATAAATTGAATAAAAAAGGATGACAAATAAAATAACAGTTTTGAGAAATTTTAAAATATGTAAAAAAACAGATTATAGGAATAAACTCTAAATATATCACGAAATGATGAATTTTCAGATAATTTAATCATTAAATGAAATTACATCACAAATTATTCCTTGTGAATCCATTTACATAAAAAATAAAGTGCGACTAAATAATAGGACAATTCCAACAAAAAGCACTGGGCACGTGTAATCAAATAATAATTTAAAATATAAAATTATATTAAAATTTATATAAGAATATATTTATAATTTATAAATAAGTTCATTTAATCCTTCATACTCTTTGATACCCAAATTTGCGGGTGACGTCTGGTCCATCCGTAGGACATGTCCGAACAGTCTCCATCGGGCTTCCATCACATCCAGAATCACAGGTTGCACTGAGCATTTACGGTAAAGTGCCCCGTTGTTGATCCGGGTCGACCATTGTACCCCACATAATATACGCAGTTGTCTTTGGTGGAAGGAGTTAAGGTTTTTAATTTCGGAAGCAGAGATCCCCCAACAGGAGGAGTTGTATAGCAAGACCGGTTTCACAAATGCATTGTAGAGGCGCAAACGAAGCGCAATCGTTACCGGCCTGTTAGCCACCCAATCCTTCACCCGCAAATTTGGCTATGGAAGAATATTTTGCCGCTAGTGGAAAAAAATTTTGGGGACGCCCGCGCATTACTCTACCGGAGGTGCTGGATGCTGACCTCAAATCAATCAACCGCAAGCTTAAAAATGGGATGATCTGGACGCAATGAGAAACTTAGCATGCAACAGGGGAGGTTGGACAAGGATTATCAAGAAAATCGTTTCAAGTGCCGCACGTGTGGAAATATAACTATTATGTCGCGACCCACGCTGGCGACCATCCCACGCTGGCGACCTGAGCGACCTTCATTGTTGACAAGATTGACAGGTGGAATTTATTCACCACTTCTTCAATTAAATTTCAAGTCTTACCAGAAGCAGTTTTATTTTTTAAAGATTTGCAGACAACAAATTTGCTGTAGATGTCAATAATTGTCAGTATCCAATTAGATCCATCGTTAAAATCTTTATATCTTCTAACAACAATAAGATCCGCCTGAAATCTTTCATTGGGTTTTCCTGCAGTTACATGGTAATTAGAATCCGACACCTAGGTATTTTTTTTAAATACTTTCAATGGTAGGACAAATTTACAAATTTCGCAGTCTTTTATAATTTGTTCGATGATTGGACGTTTTACAGTGAAATAGAATTCACTGCACTTTTTCTGAAGCTTTCGTATTCCCCATTGGGATTCTTGTTAATGGCGAATGCTAGTGTCCTCATCTCCATTTCATTGTCCAGACAAATGACCAATTTGTGTTTTTGGTTATTCTCGTCCTTTAGATAAAGACTATGAGTTAGGAGTCGCAAATATACCGATCATTAATAATGATTAATTGAGTCGCTTTTTTCATGCTAACATCTTTTGAGAGAAACCATTTTTTTTTGTAAAATGACGCTAAACCATTTCTTAAAATGAATTTTTTCCGGTTTGAATCACCTGTCAAACTGAAGGTCATAACCTGTCAAACTGATGGTCGCCAGCGTGGGATGGTCGCCAGCGTGGGTCGCGACATATTATGTTTCTACGGCAGTTGCCGATAATAATAATACTCTTTGATGCAAATTAGTTATGTTCATTGGGATTTAAGTAGGGGTGTCTAACTCATTTCGCTTCAAAGGCCGCACTGTAAAAGAATTTCCTTTAAGGGGCTGCATTTATAATAATTTTTCACACAGGAAAGATTATTTATTTTATTGGAAAATAAAAAATAAGGAAATCTAAATTTCTAAAGTTTTTAATTTTTTTAGGAAGATGAGTAAAGAAAGCAGGTATTCTAACCCCCAACAAATTTTGAATCCAATATTCGATTTGTATCTTGTTTGTGTTTTGGTCTTTCATTTCCACATAAGGCTCGCGGGCCGCATGTTTGATATCCCTGGATTAGAGGATTTTATCATATAAAATATGCAGTTCTAGTTTCTTCTTTTATTATGGTAGCTTCAGACTTCCCTCTCAGATATAAAAAAATTGCCAAATACGCAAATCTTGGACAACGGTATCGTTTCATCCCTATCGTTGTGGAGACATCCTGGTGATTCCACTTTCTTTTCCAGCGAAGAACTGGTCTCAAGGTGCCCTCATTGTAAAGCGGCGAAGAAAACAGTGGATCATCTGGCCACTAGATGTGAACGTATGCTGTATCTTGACTACACGAGACGTCATAATGAAGTTGTGCGCTGTTTGCATCTCCATTTTTGTCGTCTTTATGGATTGAAGAATCAGAAAAGGTTGAAGACACACTCGATGCAGGAGGTAATATCGAATGAAAGAGTTGAGATACGGGTGGACACTCGAATCGAGACTGATTTTACCGTTCGGTATAACAAGCCCCAGTGGCTGAAGACTATGAATTTTGGAATTCAAACGTCGTGGGTTCAAATCCGATGGAACCAAGTTTTCAGCCGGGGTCAAATCTTGTCAACGTTTCCCACCCGTGAGGCGACGAGTCCATCTGGCACGACACAGATGTCGAAAGGGGACCTCCTACCTTCCCCTGATCACATTACCGATGAAGAATCTCCATTATGCGAAAAACCCGTCCGGATTCAAATGAAGTGCGGTGAGCTACGGTAGGAGGCTGACAAATGGGAACTGGGCATACCAGAAATTCCCCACCTCTCTTTGGAGACGGATGGCTGTAATGAAGATTTGGAGGCTAATGTTGATCGGCACAAGCAATCCCTTCGTTCCTTGCTCCTTCATTTGATTAGTTAGTTGTGACTGTTTGTGCTGGGTTTGCCATGTTGTGCAAGCATTTCCATAAATACACGAATAATTCAGGAGGGAAATCTCTAAAATTAGCTTCTTGAATACTATTCCATGGCATTGAATTTGTTCTTTTTTTAAATATTGTGCAATCTCACATGGATCTTCCCCAAAGTCGATAGAATTAATACTTTGAATAGCATCTTTAACAGTATAAAAAGTATCTTCACATTTCTTTATTCATTCGCTTAGACAGTTGTAAAATGCTATGTTTGCTAGGTTCCGCTCCAGTGAATCAAAATTTATCGCCTTCTTTGCATTCAAAACAATTTTTTCCATTATTCGATAACGAGGAAACTATCTTTCGGATTTTGTTCAAATTTTTTGAATAATATGTTCCAGCATTAAGCCAGCTGCCCCATCTTGTGACAACAACATCTGGAGGTAGACCAAATTCAGAAAAAATGCTTTTGACGACTTTTATTTTTAAGCGTCACGATCTTCATCGATGATATTAAGAAATCGATGGCTTGATACTGAGAACGCACTTTTAGTGCCCAATTATGAAGTAAATGAGCAAAACAAGTAATGTGAATCATATTCGGATAAAATATACGTATGCTAGTTGCGGCTGAGATCATCTACGGTGCAGCATCAGTTAACAACAAAACAAAGTTTTTTCTCTCAACTTGTTAATTTCGTAAGCAATCATCAATTGTTTGACAAATTGAACTTGCATTACACGTCTCAACACAAATACAGTCAATTAAATAAATATTGGTTGGGTTGTCAATCTTCCCTGCAATAATGTTCACATATTTTAGTTTTTCAACCTGTTTCACAGAAATAGTGGAAACAAGATTTTGGAATGTGTCTCACTAGGCAGTTAAAATCCCAAAATTTCAAAAAAAGTTTGAAAATGGACACCCCTTAATTTGAACATCGGAATATTTGTTTTTGTCATCATTTCGACCAAACTGATTGCGAAAGATTCTTCGGAAACCACATCTTTAGAAATCAACTTCATTTAGACATTAAATTTTCCTGATTCTAATCTCTTTTTGTGTATCAACGTTTGGCGATGTGTTCAATGTTGAAACTTTTTCCACATTTAACAGGAACACAACATTTTAAATAATAAAGTCTCCTGTGATCATCCTATTAGAATTCGCTAGGAAATTTGTTAATTATAAATGCAGAACTAAATGATGAGTCAAATTCAAATTATTTTGAGAATGACGATAAAAATACTGAGAAACAAGTACATGAAAACCTTGTTAAAGCTGGAGAGAAAATGAAAAAACGTTGTAAGTAGAAATATGACGCCGAAGACATTTAAATTGGAGATACAGTGCTGTTGAAAGACGA
This sequence comes from Octopus sinensis, assembly GCF_006345805.1. Lineage (NCBI taxonomy): Eukaryota > Metazoa > Mollusca > Cephalopoda > Octopoda > Octopodidae > Octopus > Octopus sinensis. Next base: position 58,356 of record NW_021832840.1, read on the forward strand.
CAGGGATGATAACCTGGTAGCCGTAGATACCCATTATATGACGAACTAAATATAAATAAGTACAGTTTCAGAAAAATTTGAAACTACGTGTACTATTATTAAAGATAATGGAGAAACAGCATCAAACGTGCATCTAAGTAGATTGAAAAAGATTTGATGAAAATTTTGATTTTTTTCAAATGAATTAATTCTTATTTTTTGTTGACTCCCATTAAATAAATTAAATTTTATTTATTTTAAAAATGTAAAGCTTCAAATGAATTATGTGTGATTTATGTAGCACGCAGAAATATAAAAACTAATAAAAAAGAAGAAAATCAAGTTAATTATATTTTTAGATGATTTTTAGATTATATTTATATTTTTTGTTAATTTTTTCGATGGTGGGTTATCCAACCCGGTGGGCTATAAAACCGGTGACATATTATATACAGTCAAACCCCGGTTACTCGCCACCCCACTTACTCGCCACCTCAGTTAGTCGCCACTTTTTTGACGAAATATCAATTTTTATAAGAAGAATTCAGTTACTCGCCAGTTTCAGTTACTCGCCACTATTTTCTAAAAATAAATAAAAGCGAAATAGCCTCTATTAATCTAATTTTTTGGGGAAAAAGTCGTTTATCTTGCGGAAAATTCCCTGCACTAGAATCGGAAGTTGTATCTTGGCTCGAGAAAATAGAATTGGCTGGAGGATTTCTTGATGACAATGCAATTTTATTAAAAGCAAAAAGTATTACAAGATTACATGAAATAACTGATTTTATGGGAAACAATGGATGGCTTTCCAGATTCAAACAGAGAAACAATTTAAAATTAAGATTATTCCATGGAGAATCTGGCTCAATAACTGAAAATCTAAATCAGCAAATTGAAAATTTTCAAATAATTTTATCTACGAAATTACAACAATATGATCTTGAAAATGTTTACAATGGTGACGAAACTGGTGTTTTTTTATAAAAATGTTCCTTCAAAAAGCATTTGCTCAAAAACTCGACTTGGAAATAAAATCCTTAAAGATCGGTTGAAACTTTAATAATCATGCTTGAGAAAGATGCTTTAAAAACATTAAAATTGAGAAATATTTAAAATACTGTCATTCCTCAAAAGCATGGATGACTAAAAAAATTCTTAATTAATGGCTTTATCATTGGGATATTGAATTAAAAAAAAAAGAAAAATTCTTTTAATTATTGACCTATGCCTGAAATAATGATATTTTTATTATTTACTTTAATTATTTTTAATTTTGTGAATATAAAATTTAATTAAAATTTGATATTGATTATTCAGTTACAAGCCAAATTCAGTTACTCGCCATTTTTTGCTTGGTCCCAAATTTGGCGAGTAAACGGGGTTTGACTGTATTTTCTTTTTATTTGATTTTTTAGGTTTAGCCATCACAACAAATATATTTAAGCGTGCGTAATTATTAATTTATAAATTTAAACATATGACTTTATGAAAAAAACATGACATTAATGACCTATAAGACTACATCGAAAGTAAATAAAAATATAATTTGTTTATGATTTTTAGTAATAAGGTGAATCAATTTATGATAATTATGTATATTTAATTAGCAGCAGAGGATAGGATGGAATGGCAATTCCCACGCAAGATGGCTATTGATATGCGTTGGAAAAGCCATGTCCGTTCCCGATGATCATTTCTTCTTCTGCTTGCCAAATCCCCCAGTTTAATAAGGAATTTTTTAGTTCTGGGGCCGAGGACTCCCGATGTCTCCACTGCGATCGGGGCAAAGATGTGGCGGTGAGATAATGCACTGTATTTCTTGATTTTTAGCGTTTCGGCCAGGTTGGCTGCGGAGCCCGGCTCTGAAGCCGACGACAAGATGTTCCCGGCGGAGAAGGTATCCGTGTAAGTGGCGTCCCAGATGAGAGACTTGCCGTTTTCAAATGGGAAGGTCGTTAGACCATCAGGACGTTTACCATCCTCCCGAGCCAGCCCGACCGGTTCCAGCTGTGAAGGGAATCCGGCAGTTCCCAGGGTCCGCTTGACTATGTCGTTCAGAGCCGTATGTCGAGGGAAGCGTCCGGAACTTCTTTGGCACGATAACGGGTGCAATCCGAAGGGGTCAACGGTCGATCCACAGCGACACCGGTGTTCCCGGCATACGTTCAGACCTAGGCGCAGTGATATGCCGATCCTCAGGCAATCATCGTCCAATAAGGTTCCAATAGAACCCATTGGGATAGCGGTCAACCAAGCCCCCGAATATGGTTGTGAGGCAGCCAGTAAGCAAGCCAAGCGATGTTGGTTAAGCTTGGGCTTGTTTAGCTTCTGGTCGCAGAGGATCCTGTCCCATTCGGCCTGTGCGTGCGGATTCTGAGGAAGCTCAAGAGACAACCCAAGCGAGCGGCTTTTTGCGGCGACTGACTCTGTTTCCAAAGAGGATTCGGAAAAGGGTTGGAGAATCTCTTGGACAAGGGTGCTCGTGGCATGTGTGGAGGAAAGGAATGCTGGCAAAGAAAGGTCAGTGGCTGAGCGCACACCGATGCCGCCATGACTGATAGGGAGTATTGCCTGTTCCCAGCCAAGATCGTCGAATGGTGCATTACATATTGATTCGAGGCAAGTCCTAAGGGCATGGTCGAATCTGGAAAGACTCTCGGGATTGGCAAAGCATGGTGCGCTTCTGAGGGTAAACAGTAGTTGTTTATTAAATTAAAAAAACAATTCTTTTTTGATATGACTTTAATGACTTTTGGTTGCCCTAGTTATAACGGTAGACAGCATTTTCTAACTTATCAACCCACTTTTTTAATGTTATCCACCATTTTTAACAACTTCCTGGTTATCGTTTAATTAAATCTTTAGACAATTCCTTGAGCCCGAGGATTAATAGGCCTTCCGTGGATTTGTTAAAATCAACGCATAGTTGTATTATTTCTTGATTTTTAATTCCGACCCATTGTCGATTGAGGAAGTTTGCACGGTCCATTTAGGCGAAACAAAAATCTTAAGTTTTTACACACTTCTTTACCAGACTTATAGAGTGGTCTTGCAAATGCAAATCTATACAAAAAATTAAAAAACCAACCTACAATAAATGTCAACGACCGTTAAAATTCATTTTAAATTGTCGTTTAGTGTTGAAAATCTTTTCAGATCTATTATATATCTATTTAGAAGCGTTCATTTGGACATGAAACGAGCACATAGTGATTTATATCTCAAATCTACAATTGAAAAAAAATCTCAAACTTTTAAAGAACGCAAAAATTTGCAAACTTCACAATTTCGAATGACTTTTCTGATAATCTCATTCTTGACAGTGGAATATCTTGTCACCTATTCAATTTTATTTACTCCTCCGTGAGAAATAATGATTTCGCCACAAACTCCATTCCGTTTTCATTGTCGAGGATAAGATAAAGTCTGTAAATTTATTGCAAATTTACAATACTTGCCATTGATAATGACGAAATTCTCCATCTTCTTAAATTTGTTATGTAAAGCATCTTTTAAAATTTGACATTCAACGGATTCTTTTACAAAACCCTTGTAAGAAGCCATTGCAACAAAACAATCTTTAAATTAATGTTTGCCTTATAAAAAAATAAAATCTTTATAATCAACATTTATAAATAAAAACTAATCTAATAGATCACGATAAAAATCAGATATACAAAATTTAATGTCGAATAATCAAGACATTTGCAAGGTCAAAAAATGTAACAGGCTGCCCATGCGTAGCGCGCCGCTCATTTAGCTAGGCTAGAAAAATTTTCCAGAAATTTATTTTGCAAAGCATCTTTAGAAATTCGATACTCTGAAGAATTTTTTACATACCTATAGACAGCAATTAAAAGAAAGTAAAAAAAAAAAACTTTATGTTTACCAAAATTAAAAAATAATTTTTTAAGTAATTGAATACATAAATATATTTTTATTTTTTTTAAAATAAAAGGAGGGATCGGCTTGATCACCCCGGCAGATTCAGCGCACGGCGCATATTTTTCCTCAGTACTCTCGTCCAGAGATATGATCGACACTGTTCTTTCTCAAATAAACGAACAGAGGAAATCATTTGCTGTGGATGATTGCGTCGCCGTATGGGAAAAGCTGGGATTGCCATTGCCATCTGATGTGACCTGCCAATCGGAGTGGACGTCGAAAGTCCACGCCAATACGTTTTCATGCCTAAAGGAAACCATGGACCAGAGAAGGTTGGCTTGTTTACAAGCGGGCAGCCAGCCCCTAAGCGGCGCGTGGCTAAACTGTTACCCTTGTAATACAACTGGCTGCCTTCTTAATGATGAAGCCGTAAGAATTGGAGTTTGTCTGCGCCTCGGTCTACGCGTCTATGAAAAACACCAATGCCGGTGCGGCATGTAAACTGACGAGTTTGGATATCACTCCCTCTCATGTCGAAACGGAATTGGACGTTCCTCACGGCATTCCGAACTGAACCAGATCATCTGTCGATCTCTTCGAACTGCTGGATTCCACACACATTGGAACCTGCAGGGATTTTCGTAGAGGACGGCAGAAGACCCGATGGGATGACCACATTTCCATTCCAGAGGGGAAAGTGTCTGGTTTGGGACGTCACGTGTGTGAACTCCTTTTCCAATCAGAACATCAAATTATGCATCGAGAATCCTGGAGCCCCGTCTGAACGGGCAGAGAAGAGAAAAGCTGAGAAATACGCTGGAATTGGGAATGGGAGAGTGTTTGTCCCCCTGGCTGTTGAGACGTCAGGAATACAGGGGCCTTCTACTCGGACCCTACTCCAGCGCATTGCCTCATTAATCGGAAGGGTTACCGGCGATCCGTGTGAGCACCGGTATTTAATCGAAAGAATATCTATAGCAATAGTCAGAGGCAATACTCTGGCTATCTGCCAATGACTATTTCTCTTTTGGTTTACATAAATAAAATATCACAAATAAAAGCACTCAATTTGTCAAAAAAACATTTAAAACTTGCAGACAATAGAGAAGTTAACTAATTTAGATGAGTCGCCGAGCGGATGGACAGGCAATTTCCACGTAATATCGCGAACGATATCCGCTGAAAAAGCCAGCTTGTTTCACAACTGTTGTGACTCCTCCTCGAGATGATTAAACCAATCTCTGAGAGGATTTTGAGGGCTTTGGGTCAATTATCCCACTGGTCTCGAAAACCAGAGGAATCAAGCAGCAGGTATCGGTAAAAGAGCCATATTTTGCAGTTTTCCTAGATTCGGCAAGGGCAGATGCAGATCCAGGACGAGAAGCGGAGTAACCAAAGATGATGAGGAAAATGAGTCTACGCAGGTAACATCCCACACGAGTGCCATTCCCTCCCTGAACGGGAATAAAGTCGACCCGTCAGGGCGTTTTCCGTCCCCACGGTCTAGTCCTATCGGTTCTAACATCGAGGGGAATCCAGCGGCGTTAAGCGCGCGCTTCACAACGTCGTTCAATGAGGCGTGCCTGGGGATCCTGCCGGCCCTGAGGCGACAAGAGAGAGGGTGTAAACCTCTCCTGTCAATGAGTTGTCCACATCTGCAATGGTGCGGCTGGCAAATCTCTATGCCAAGCCGTAAACAGATTCCGATGCGGACTGATTCGTTGTTTAGGAACATGCCCGCTGACGAGATCGGTAACGCATTCAGCCAATCGCCCGAATGCGGTTGACAGGCACAATTAATGCTTGCCAACTGAAACTGATCGGCGTGTGACTGGATATCTTCAATTATGTGAGAACAATATGTGTTGTCCCAGTTCTTTTGAGCTGACCGAATGTCCGGGACTTTAAGCCCCCGAGGGCAAGAGCGAATACCGATGCCCCCATAACGGATGGGCAAATTAGCACGTACCATGTCATCAAATTTGAGTTTTGTGTTTACCAGTAGCCCAAGGGCTTTGGAAACCAGATTATCCAGGCGAGATAAGTATTCTTGTTCTCGGAAGCACGGCGTAGAGCGCATGAGAAAAGTAAGTTTCGGAATAAAGAGATAGTTCTTGAGTAGAAAAAGCCCCAGGTGTGATTCGAGTTTACAGATACGCGAAATGAGGATTTCTATCTCCTCTTCCTTGTTAGCCAGAGCCTTCTTAGTACCCTTACCACTGATTGGTGATCCGAGGATAATAAGTTCGTCAAAAGCGGTGATGCTCAAATGCTCAATACGATGAGCTAAAGTTGAGAAGATAAATTTAAATTCGAGTGGATTTGCAGACAGGTGGATTAGTTCAGATTTAGATCCGTTGAGAACGAGTCTGATAGAAGCAAATCCAGAAATAATTCTTGTGACATCATTTTTCACGACCTCCAAATCTCCACCAAGTGTGACGCCATCAAGATACCAAAGATTGACTTTGGAAGATAATTGAGACGCAATATGATGTACGCCTAGGGAGAACAGAAGAGGCCACAATGGGTCACCCTGTTGGATCCCCGATTCAGACATAATAACGTTGTCAGCAAATAGGAGACAACTTGGGGAGGTATATGATAGATGTACGATGGGATATAATGAGGGAAAACGATTACGAACAGATTCTAAAATATGATCTCGACGGATAGAATTGAATGTATTCATGACATCCAGTTTAAGGAGAAAAGGGACTCCATTCTTTTCGGAGAAATCCAGCTGCCGTATACCATGGGCGGCTGCTTTACAAGCACCTTTCACACCTACGCCCAGTTGGATCGGCATTAAAAGTTCACTTGCTTCACAGACTACCGAACGGCAAATAATTTTAGCCGCCAGGCGTCTAAAGACATTCCCAACAGCAATGGGTCGTATTCCACCATCACATTTGTTTAGAGCCGTCAGATTTGCGGAGAAAAGTAAATCCCTTGCAAAAGGAGGGATCTCACCAGAGATAATTCTTGTGCATAGGCACATGATGGCCAACATTAGGCATCTTCCCGCCTCAGAAGTTACCGGAGAAAGAAGGTCCTTGAGATGGATGGGTTTCAAACCGTCAATACCACCACTGCTACTGAGGGGGAAAAAATTGCGAGCAGCAGATACTTCTGCTGAAGTGACGGAATATGCGTTAAAAACGAAACCAGTGACCAACTCAGGAATTTCGGATAGATCGTCCGGTGCCGCAGGGTGTTTTGAACGTAGTTGACTAAGAACCTTGTCCGAAGGAGGGGCAATAGATGAGTTAGAGCAGATAACACGGACAGCACTGCGCACATTGCCTTGCATGAGCTTGCCTCGAACCATTCTAGTGATGTCTTGAATGGATACGTTTGGACGACGGTGCTTTTTTACGGACTGAGGAGAAATGGCGCTGATATCGAATTTAGCGTTGTCGAATATTTCACAATTTGATTTAATATTCTGCGAAAGAGACGTGTGGTCGCCACCGTGGTTGTGGCTGGGAGAGCCTCCGAGACAAACGGAGGCAAAAGAGAAGAGCTTGTACCAATCATCTGGCGAGTTTGAGGCCAGAGATCGCTCGATTGCAAGAGCCAAAGATTTTGTCACTTGAATTTTGGCTGATTTAGGGATCCGAGACGGAATGACTTTATTTTTACGGAAAACAGACAAGCGGGTAAGAAATGCCTGCGCCTCATAACAAGGCCGGTCAGTTGAGGATTTTTCAGATAAATATATTAGCTATGGATGTTGGATCTAGACCAGGGATTTTAAACTCATTTCGCTTCGAGGGCCGCATTTATAATAATTTCTCATTTAAGGGAAGATTAATTCTGATATTTATCTAAATTATTCAATCATCGCCCTTAAATTTTGGTGAGAGCTGCTTCAAGAGGATTGACATCTTTTTTTAGATACAATTTTTGATATGTCAGGCTGAGCTATGTTCTTTGAGCAGTTTTTGTCAATTTCATAAATGAAAAAAGCTGTTCACACACATATAGCAATGATTTTTGTCGCAAACTTTTTAAAATTTTTAAACTTTCCAGAAAGATATGAAAAAAGCAGGTATTCCGACTTCCAAATATTTAGCTTTAAGTATAGAATCTGATTGGATTTCCAATAATTCCATTTGTAAACTTTCATCTGCATTGGAAACCTTGAAAGAGAATGGTGATGCGTATAATGAAAATTGTTATTCAAAAGACAAAAAATCATTAAATCTTTCTTAAAATTCATTTAACAACGATTCTAGTTGTCTTTCATACTGAGAAAAATTTATTACATTATGTGCATCAACAGTACTCCTGAGCTCTTTGCACGTAGGAAAATGAGATAAATCTTCATTTAATAGCTGAAACTTCCATAATTTTATTTTCGAAATAAAAAACTTGATATGATCTGACAACTGAGTTATAAGCTTGTCTGCTCTGCGATTCTAAATTAAGGTCGTTCATATATGGGGTAATATCCACTGCAGATGCCAAATCTTTGATCCAAGATTGACTATTCATTTCGTCTGTGTTTTGCCCTTTCATCTCCATAAATAAAATTATTTCCGATCTCAACAAATAAAATTTTTTAACAACTTTGTGAAGTGATGGAGTATAAAAAGGAATGTCGCTGAATTGATTATTAATATCTGTCAACAGTTTACTAAACTGCCGGTGGTTGAGGGGATGACCTCTGATACTGTTTTCGTGACCAAACTAATGGAATTTTCTATTGTTAATATCTTTGAACACAAATATTGCTGATGAATAATACAATGAAAATGAGCAAATGATGACCCGGGATTTATCTTTTCTATTTCAGCTTATCTAGATTCTAGACAATCGTGGGTTCGAATCCGAAGGAGACTAGTTTCCAGCTCGGGGTCAATTCTTGTCATCGTTCCTTTGCCCGCGAGACGACGAGTAGTTCTGCCAAGACACAGTTGCAAATGGGGATTTCTTACCTTCCGGTCTTAGCGTGGCGTTATGTGGTCCACCATGTCAGTTGGAACTTCCAATCGGATATAGCAACGCTCAGGAGGCACATAATGTCTACCAAAAAAAGGACTTCTACACCTTTTTGGTATCGAATATCCAAACTAGGATGTCAAATATTCAAACGTCATTATTGTGGTTTCTAATATCCGGACGGTGATGTCAAAAGTCCGTTCCTATATTTTTTGCGATATCAAATATCCGAATTGTGATCTCAACAGTCCACAATATAAACATCCTTTAATTTTTTCTGCACATTAGTGAAAAAATGATATTTATTAATGAAATCAATGTTAAGTTGCTAAATATTGTCATCGGAAGTTAAATTGTTCATCTCGATCAACATTAATAAATTATACTTGAGTTCTTCTTAAAAATAAGTTTACATTGGTTTCGTCCATATAAATTATATTTTTGTCTCGACTTTTTCTATTTATTATTTTTTCGACATATTCTTTCTTTTTCATTTTGTTTGCTTCTGAATTCATTAAATTGGTTTCAGTTATAACCTTGCTTTTACAAATATAAAAATACTTTCTTAACTGTAAATAATTTTCCATGTAAATATTTAGCTGCTGTCGAATAATGGATAGAAATTCCAGTTTCATTAAGTAGTCTCGCACAAATTTCGCTTAGAGTGATGATAGGATTTTCCTCAACATAGTTTATCATTCTCGATATTTCAGTGTCTGTGATTTTTGACCATCTGAATCCTCTACGTTTTTTATTAAGTTGTGAAGCATTTCGTATCCATTTATAAGCTGTATTTCGCTTAACTCTATTCGATTCCGCCACAATATGCCGATCTGCATCTTAAATTTTATAAGCAGATATAATTCTTATTTTGGCTTCCAAATTTGTTTTATTATATGTTTTACTAACACGAGAAGAAGTATTCATAGTTTTAACTAAAGTATTCATTTCGAACGAACAAAAATCCATTTATATTTTTTAGATACGTAATTTTGACATTAACATATTTGACATCACAGTTCGAACATTATAAAACACAATAATGACATCTCAGTTCGGATATTAGAAACCACAGTAATGACGTTTGACATCTCTGTTCGGATATTAGAAACCACAATAATTACGTTTGACATCACAGTTCGGATATTTGATACCAAAAAGGTGTAGAACTCTGACCCTATGACATCGTCGTGCCAGACCGATCACCGTGGGCAGGATCAAACTTTTCAGATGCATCTCCGTTTCTTGTGAAATGAATTCCGGGATTATAATTAACTGACTTAAGTAGTTTCTTGAACGGTGGAGTTATAATCTGAGACAATGTCTTAGAGAATGTTATGAAAACTACCTGAAAAAATGAACATTTTGAAAAAATCTGAGCAACCTCAGTTCGGGTAACATCGTAATAACAATAACGAAGGCTATCAAATAAACGATCTCGTATAAGGTGATCCATATTATGCTCGGACTGACCATGCTTAACAATAGGTAATTTCAATGTGTTTGAGCTTTAGCTCATATTCCTCGAGCGCCAAAAAACGAAGTTCAGTATCTTCCTGCAAATGTAAGTTTTTCCGTCTTTAAACCTGATCAGATTCGAAAATTTTTTCAATCTGTATCTTTTTTTCTTATCAACATCTTTAAAAGATGACGGATCGAAATCAAAATTAAAATAATCCTGAGTGAGTCTAGCTGGCTTTTTCAGCGCATTTCGCTCGTGATATTGCGCGGAAACTGCCTGTCTATTCGCTCGTCCTCTCAATCAAATGCCCCAATGCTTAATAATTATTTTTTATTGGAAATAATATTATCTATTAACTTAAAATAATTCGACCGTCGTCTAATTCATAAAAATTCTATTTTATTTTAATAAAAACTAGTCGGTCCATTCAACGGCGTGGTCCATTGAATTTTATGTCCGATGAGGAAATAGTGTTTCAAATGTCTTGCTTAACCACATAACTTATTTTTCGTTTTCTTAGTTTCACGTAAAAATAAAACATTCAATTCAATTTATTTTTATAGGTTTTTTTATTTATTGAACCAGAAAACAACCTTCATAGCCAAAAAAAAAGATTCAGGTGATCTCAGCCTCCCTCAGCAGTTCTTGCAACCTTTCCCAATGTTCCGACGTCATTGCAACGCATTTTCGGTACAAAGTGGAATTTTTATAACGAAACTTGCGTAGATAAATTACATCAGATTACTTTATGATGTTCCAGCCTTTTGGAATAATCTCTATCGAAATATTTATTTAGCAGGTTTGCTACCTTCAACTGAATTTTGTTGATTTTTGATTGATTTTTCCAATTGAGTTTTTTCGTCCGATTCCACACGCATAGCTAATCGTATGTTCCACGTATTGATTGTACAGTCTGTACCAAAACATTATAATATTGGCAAATTTATCAATAAATCATTTGTATCTCTACTTATATCAATTTTTAAGTGTTAATTTTTAGCATGTAATTTCTAAATTGACTTATCTAACTATTCTTAAATAAATTAATTCTTAAAAATATATTATGTCGCGAGCGCAGCGCGCGACCGAGCGCTAGACGCAACTTTGACACCTAACAAGCCTATCATCAACAATATATTTATTAAATTATTTAAAATTTTAACATGATTTAAAATTAAAATTGAAATAACTTAAGTTTTCCATTGAATCCCATAAAATAATTTATAAGTAGACCTTAATAGAAAAAGTAAAATCAATGAATACTGAACGCTAATTGGTTTAGGTTGTGAGGGGGGTAATAATTGACAGATCTCATTGCTATTTTTTCGTTTTAATCTCTAAAATTAGGTCTTCTAATCAAAAATGAACTGTGCAGACAGGCTTGCTCCTTCAGAAGTCCAGCGGCGAGGACGCAGTGTGCGTTGCCCCGAACAATGGCCAGGCCGATGCGCTGGCGGAACCAGAGGCTCTCTCTCGAGTCCTTGAGCCTTCTCCCGATGGACTGCCCGACCTCTTTGAGGAACGAGTCAGTCTCCTTTCCTGCAACTCCAGCGGTCTCCAGAGCGATTGCCGTAACGCGGTAGCGGTCCGCGAGCGAAGAATATTTATGTATTTTGATCTTTTCGGCGTGGTTGCAGCCGAACAAGGGTTTGCCGCAGAAGAATGGATCCTCGATTTCGAAAAGGTATCCACAACGGTGACATCCCATACAAGGGCCTTCCCCGACGAGTACGGGAATATTGTCATCCCGTCAGGCCTTTTGCCATCTCCCCGATCGAGTCTGACCGGTTCGAGGAGGCACGAATGGCCCGCCATTTCGAGACCGGCCTTCACGATTTCATTGAGGGCCTTGTTGAAAAATGTAAGGATGAATTGTTTCATTTCTTTTACGCCAAACATACGCACCTTTTTCACCAATTAACAGCAGAAACTTAGATTCGTCAGAAAAAATAACTTTGGACCACTGTTCTATAGTCCAGTTTATTTTCCCTTTAGCCAAAGCTAATCTTTGCTTCTGTTGTTTTAATGTTAGGAAGGGCTTGCAAACAGGGGTTATGGAAAAAAATCCCAATTGGTTTAGACGTCTGCTTATTGTCATTCGGCTCAAATTAATTCCGTGAGGAATAAGTTTTTCGGAAATTTCCTTAATAGAGATGAATATATTTTCCATCAAAACTCTTTGAATAACTCTTTCTTCTCGTGAAGACGTTAATTTCGGCCTTCCCTTTCCGACACGATTGTTTTTCTCGTTATTTTGCTTCCGCAACACGTTGGAAACTGATCCTTGTGAGCAATTTGTGATTTCCGCGATTTTGTTTTGACTAAGTCCAAAGGTATGGAGATTTAAAATAATTTTTTTGTATCAAATGACAAGTCGCTTTGTCCTTCCATGTAAATTAAATAATAACGTGTTAAGTTTAAATAAATTTGTTTTTGTATGAAAAATATAAAAATTATTATAATGTTATGGTACATGACAAAAATTATTATAATGTTATGGTACATGACAATTTGTATCACCCCAACCAGTGATCTCGTAAAATCAAATAATTTTTTAATAGTTAAAGAAAGTAAATTTGAATTTGGATGTAAAAAATTAAGTCATAAAAATGGATATTTGTGAAATAGAGTTATATTTTAACTAAATTTACGAGTATTATAATGTTTTGGTACAGACTGTATATGTTATTTAGACCAGCGGTTCTCAAATGCGGCCCCCGGGGCCGCATGTGGCCCCCAGGATTTTTTTTGCGGCCCCTCTAGAGTAACTAACTTTTTTAATTTTTTAATAATGTTTAAATTTAATTATTCATTCTTAAGGTTAAACAAAAAAAAACATATCCATAATTGGTGATTTAATTAATCAATTTGAAACACGTTTTGGGGTACATTTATATAAATTTAATTTTTAGAATTTTAAAGAATTCCTTCCTTTAATGAAAATATTCGCAACTCCATTCAGCGTGGAAATTAAGGATGCGCCTGCAAAGTTTCAACTAGAACTCATTAATTTACAACATGATATAGAACTGGCGGCATTGTTCAAATTAATTTTTACAAATTAATTCCTCAAGACAAATTCAAAAATATAACACATAATGCATATATGAATCTACATATTTATGCGAATCAATATTTAGTAAAATGGAAAATATATAAAATATTTTTTGTGCGGCCCGCGAAGCTAATCTTAATTATCGATTTGGCCCTTGACTAAAAAAGTTGAGAACCCCTGATTTAGACCATATAGCAGAGGTGTCAAACACGCGGCCTCTTGCATGTATAGGTGCGGCACGCGAGCCTTTAAAATATAAAATAGTTTTCATTATTTTGTGACATTTTGAGTTGATTTCTATAATCTGTTCTGCTTGCATATTCTGAACTTATTCGTCATTATTTTGTGTCCATCTTTATTTATTCAATTTTTTCGAGAGCTTGTTTCAAGTGGGGTGTTTCAAATATCTGTGCATATTTTTAAATCCATTTTTTATAATTAGTATATTGTAAATCTTGTTTGACAATGTTACTTGTTTCTTCTGTTACTAAAAACTGTGTTTGAAAGATGAAGTGTTTCAAAAAATAGGAACTTCTATATTTTTCTACAACGATAGATGCAAAAATGCATTGTCTGATATATAACCAGTTAATCAGTTACTACAAGTTATGAAATCAGCAGAATGCTTGCAATAAATGGGAAATCATATTGTGATAGTGATTTCATCAAAGTCCTGTGAAAACAGCCAAAATTATTTGTCCTGATAATGTGTATTTGTTTAAAGAGATTTCTTTGACAAAAATACAGTTGCCGAACATAACAAAGAAATGGCACATTTTCATGAAATAAAAAAACTGTTCATAGAACACGACTTACAAATGAAAATTTGTCAGTGGTTAAGTAGTTGCCATAGTAACACGTAAAGGACAGGTTGCCCATAGGGGCCTGATTAGCCATGTCACATATTATACATGCAGCCCCCAAAGCAAAATGAGTTTGACACCCCTGCCATATAGGCTTTAGTATTTTCTTTCGTTCTCCAGAAAAAATTCTGGAAATTAACGTTTATTGTACACGCCATAACTATATTTTTGACATGGGTTGAAAAAGTTTGGAAGATGTCAAAGGTAACTCCTACAATCTTCTGGGTTTTTTTCTGAGGTATAATTGTCCCGTCCAACTTTGCTTCAATTGAAGCTTTTTAAAGCATTCTGTTTTTCGTGAACAAAATCAAAATAGATTTTTCCGGACTTGCTTCCAATTCTTTTTTATATACTATGAACTCAATTTATTAGGTTTATCTTGTGTTCTTCGCGTTTCTGCTATTATACTCCTATTTCTTAATGTAATAAAAGATTATTGTCATCTTCTGGCCGTGATAGATCCTCATCATGAGATTAAATAGGATTGGAGATAATTGAGAACCCTGAGAAACCTCATTTGATAATAGTCTTAATATGAAAGATCTATTTTCATCCCAAGCTTGTCTTATACGACCACTACTGAAATTCTCAAGTCAGCTTTAAATTTGCGTCAATATTTGAGGAATCGCACTTTCACACTTTTTTTATTTTTGATAAAAGTTATTTTAGATAATATTAAAGAAATATTATTACAAAGCAGCATTCTTTTAATGGATGAAGAAGTTGATGTGGTGTTATCATATAATACTTTTGTCAATGAATATACAAAATATTAATTATAATTAACATAAAAACATCATTTTTATAATATTAAACTAGGAAATGCCTTCCGGTGATGAGGACGTTCTTAAACTCCCTACCGAGGAGATAAAAGGATGGACAAAACTAATAGAAGATGAAATATTCGTATAATCTACCATAATCAAACCACAGTGCATGCGCTCTGAGATGCAGACCCTCAAATATGACATTCAGTTCATGAAAAACAAAAATAAGGAGAGCAAAGAAAAACTGAAAGTCAACCGAATGCTCCCATATTTGGTGTCCAACGTCGCTGAGGTTCTTTTTAGCCTCATTCCTTAGATCCTGGAGTTGGATAATGACCAATTTGAGGAAGAAGGAGCAACAATAAACCTGGACTCACAGCGAAAAGGAAAATGTGCTATTGTAAAGACCTCAACCCGACAGACATACTTTCTTCCAGTCATTGGACTAGTAGAGCCAGAGGATTTAAAACCGGATGACCTTGTCGTATGTATCCACGTGTTTTACTGTTAGGGGGTCAACAAGGACAGTTATCTTATTTTGGAGAAGCTTCCAAGAGAGTATTATATTATTTATAAAATAAGGTATGATTCGAGAGTAAAGGCAATGGAAGTAGACGAGAGACCCACGGAGGAGTACAGTGACATTGGGGGGCTCGAAAAACAAATTGAAGAGCTGATTGAAGCTGTAGTCCTCCCAATGGAACATAAAGATAAATTTGAGTCTCTTGGAATTCAGCCTCCTAAGGGTGGGTACTCATATTGGTAAGTTCGGTAGGAGTACTTCTCTACGGTGTCCCCGGTACGGGAAAGACGTTGATGGCTCGGGCATGTGCAGCCCAGACCAAGTCAACATTCCTAAAATTGGCCGGTCCTCAGCTTGTGCAAATGTTTATCGGCGATGGGGCAAAAATGGTGAGGGATGCTTTCAATTTGGCCAAAGAGAAGGCTCCGGCCATAATCTTTATAGACGAACTGGATGCCATTGGTTTTAGTGTTTGGAGTGATTTCAGGGACTAAGAGGTTTGACAGCGAGAAAACTGGGGATCGAGAAGTGCAGAGAACGATGATTGAGTTGTTGTTTCAAATGGACGGATTCCTGCCTAACACAGACGTTAAAGTGATCGCAGCAACCAACAGAGTTGATATTCTGGACACGGCCTTGCTTCGCTCAGGACGATTTGACAAGAAAATCGAATTTCCCAACCCGAATGAGGAAGCTCGTCTTCGAATTCTGCAAATTCACTCAAGGAAAATGACTGTGGGGTTTTTTGAGTTGGTATAAAAGATTAGTAAGGATGTCAACTACTTTGAGCTGGCAAGGTCGACAGAGGACTTTAATGGGTCACAGTGTCGTGCTGTGTGCATCGAGGCAGTATTGGAGTTGTGGGTCATTTCTTAAGGGGATGATTGCGCTGAGGAAGGAGCAGGATACAATCTATCATATTGACTTTCTTGATGGAATCCAAGAGGTCAAGTCGAAGAAAAAACTTGACTTGGGATATATTATTTAGTTCATTGATTTCTCGTTATTATTGGCTCATTTATTGAGTTTTTTTCCTTTTAAATTTTAATTCTGATTTAATTGATTTTAAATAGCTAGATTTTTTTGGCGATTTCTCTTTTTAGTTAATTAAATTTACTTCAGGGGATCACACCACGGTTTTTATTATATACCCAGAAAGAATAATTTCCACCAATACGAGTGTTTACACAAATCATTGCGGATTTGTCAAAGAATATGCCATCTTCATACTTAGAGTTTTCCTTTGAAAATAAAGACAGTGGAGAGCCTCGCCACTCGCCAAACCGTCTATAAGCAGTACATGGAACCCACAATTAGTTACGCCTGCACAGCGTGGGGAAATTCGGGAAAAATTTCAGAAATTTAATCAATAATCTACAAAACTCTCCCACTTTTGAGGAGATCTTGCGAAGAAACTGGGGGACAACATACCTAATGACTAGGGCAACCAAAAGTCAATAATGTCTCTCTAATTCGAATTTGTCTGATTTTTGTTAAAAATAAAAATTAAATTATAGGGGTATTACTTATGATTTTGTAAAATTAATGTGTCATTTAGGTCAAATAAATATTCATTCTTTCAATGATTAATAAGTTGAGTTAGTTGAAAACATTCAGTTAGTAGTGTAGCGATTTTTTCACAAAGGGAGAAAGGGCCATATTTTAAATTCTGGATTTATTGTATCTAGTCCAGGGCTTTTGTTATTTTTTAGTTTTTAACATGCTGTTTTTATTTCCAAAATTGTAATTAGTTAGGGGTCTTTAATCACATTGAAAAATTTCTCAAAATGTGTTGCAATTATCTCCACCTGCTCCTCAGCATTCAGTAAAGTTTTGCCATTTTTATCCTTGATGATTATTCGTTATTTCCGGTTTACGTGTCGTAATAAACGAGTGCCCACATACATTTGTGAATTATCTTTTAGTTTAAATAACCCTTTAATTTTGCGGAGCAGATCTTTTGCTCAGTCCTCTGATTTTTCTACGGATCTGGTCCCTCTGCCCCTGAAGGGCTTTTCTTTTGTTATAGTCTTTTTCGTTTAGTTCCTGTGTATGGATTTCTTTTAACTCCTTTGCTAGTTCTGTATGTACCGTCCGATCCGTATTGGCCGTCTCCCGCGTGAATAGCTTTCTACTTTTTTTATTATGTGCTAATCCCATCCCACGAAATTCCTACTGTTTGTTTCTTCAAATGGGAGCAAATATTTTTTGTAATTTCTGTTGCATATCCACTTTATGTTTTTTTTTTCCACTTTATGTGTTCTCAATAACATTGTTTGTAATGTTGTTATGTTTCTTATGTTTGGCCATGCTGGAGGTGACAATAACCACTCCGTGATCACTGACTAAATCTTCATATGAGAGGGCGTTTGTCATTAATCCGGCATATAATATAATCAATTTGGTTGTATGTAGAGACTAGCTTTCCATCTTTATTTCTTCGTTCGCCCATCCAAGTGGTTATGTGGTATGAATGATGGAAGAATGCGGCACAAGAACAGTTTATTTACTGTCCAGAAATGGCCAAGTATGGGCCAAAGCATGTATCTTTGCACTGTCTTCCCATGAAGGTATCTTCTGAGTTCTTTTTTGTATATAAGTGAGAAAGGCTCATATTCGTTATACGTTTTTGATAATGCTGAGTAAAATTCATCCAGTTCGGTCGGGTTTTTTACCATTTTTCCACGTTTATACATCCAATAAAAACTATATATCTTTCTAGGTCGTGAAAGAAAATATTTCTCGAGGGGGCTTAGATATTCCTCTTGCATTGAACGTAAGAATCTTTAGGGCAAGCATATTTACCTATATCTTCTGCTATCTAAACATTTTTCTTAATTGTTGAACGGAAAAAAGAGGCATCTCACACACTCACTAAAAGGGTGACATTTTTTGTTATTTATTATACTTTATAATTAATTAGAATTAAAAAATAATTGATACATAAACAATCAATTATACCGGTGTATTTTCACGCTTATTATTAGTTTTTCTTGTGATGCACTATGAAATTTTGTATTTACAAAAATTAAATTTGTACACAGTATTCTTATTATTACTAACTTATTTACAATTTTTTTTATTTTTTGTTTATTTTTGTCTATTCATTATTGTTATGTTTATTGGTTCTTTTAATCTTCTCTTATACGAAGGGAGTCGATTTGAAGGCATCTATAAATGCTGATAAACATTATTAACAGTGATTAGTGCATTTTTTGATTTAGTTTGTATATAAAGACAGTATTGTTGAATACAATCTGTTGATTTTTTTCTTTAATTTAATCTTTATTTTATATACCGTCCAAACTAAATTATATAATAACTTTGCGTACAAAAAGAGGATTCGCCTGTAACTGGATTTTAACCCAGAGAATAAAATACCGAATGTATACTTTTGTGAATGTTGAATCACATATTGCGCATCTAACAATCACATCCGTCACCGTCCATTTGCCAGACCACATCTACAATTTCAAATTTTTCTAAAAAACTGCATTTTTCCAAGTCCAAAGTTATTCAATATATTCAATTGTTTTCAATATTACTAAGAATATTGATGTTGAAATCCGTTTTGTTGTTTAATCTTTTGAAATCCGTTTTGGCCAAAAGATTCCTAGGATGTATTTCAGCTGCATTCTGTGGAAGGAATTGAGATTTTCCATTTCATGCACTGTGAGTGCCCAAGAGGAGGAGTTGTACAGTAGGACTGGTTTTACGAACATATTGTAAAGTTTGATTTTTAAAAACGCAGAAATTTTTTTGCCTCTCAACCATATGTTGTTTAATCTTTTGAGCGCGAAAGTTGCAAGTGATTTTCTTCGTATCATGTCTTCTGTATCTCCTAAGAGAGTTATATGATTATTTGATATATTTTGATAGTTACATTATTATTATTTAAGCCAAACAGAATCACCGTCTTAACCAATTAACTAACACGTTCAGGTGATTCCGACACTTCTCAACAGTCGAGGCATCTTTTCACGATGTTCCGACCGTGACCCCACACACTTTCTGTATGTACGGTGAATGGTTTGTGGTCCATTTCCACGATCCCCCCCATTCGCCTCTACGAGAGACTCCAGTGTTCTATGGACAATTTCCCTATCGGTGTGGTCCTTCAGTAGGTTGATAGATCTTTCTTGAATTTTTTCGATTTTTAGCCGGTTCGTTGCCGCCAGGTTACTGCCCCAAGCAGCACATGCATAGCCTATTGTTGGCTCGATATACTGATTGTAAAGGGTCTCTACCCCTGGCGGATAAGTTCTCCCACAGTTCCAAAGGAAGGCTTTTACAAAATTGATCTTCTTTATACAGGTTGATACGATCGATTCTACGTGAGGTGAAAAACAGAGGAAAGTATCAAGCGTTACTCCCAATATCTTCTGTGTTTTCTTTTGTGGTATTGGAATTCCGTTCAACGTGACATCAATAGTTTTCGTCCCCATCTTCCTCTTTTTCGTGAATAGAGTGACTGCTGACTTTTCGGAACATGCATGTAGTCTGTTTTCATATAGCCATCTATATAAGTAGTTCAGTATTCTTTGTAGTCTTTTCTTCGCGTATTCGACATTTACATCCCTAGATGCGACAACTATGTCATCGGCATAGGAGAGTAGTATGTCATTATTATCCATAGGAGCCGGGAGATCATTCAGAAACAAGTTTAAGAGGGTCGGGGATAAAAAGGAACCCTGGGGTACACCATTGGGCAATAAGCGTGATCTTGAACTCTCGTTCCCGACGCACACTTTCCCACGACGTCCGCTCAAAAAATTCGCAATCCATAGCTTCATAGGTGTAGAAATATTTGTACCAAATATCTTTTGAATTAGGATCTTCCTCGGGACGGAGTCAAACGCTTTTTCAATGTCGATAGTGCATACAATCGATTTTTCCTGCATTTTTGTGTCCTTCATTTATGAAATCTGTTAGTGTGGTAAGGAAGGAGGTCGTTGACAATCCTTCCTTGAATCCATGTTGGAATGTAGATTGTGGGAGGAAAGGTCGAATATGTTTTAGGACCAGTTTTTCCAAGATTCTTGACAACACACATATAAGGATACTGGTCTATAGGAGCCGGGGTCGTTCTTCGGTCTTCCAGGTTTTAATATTGGCCGGATTTTTGATAGTTTCTATAAGTTCGGTATAGCGTTCGTGATTAATGACGTGTTATAGATCGTGGTTAAAGCATTTATTGAAACAGGGCCCAAGTGTTTTAGTAGATTAAGTGGAATTCCATCCGGTCCACATGAGTTTGTTTTCTTCTGATTCGAGATTGTTTCAGACACCTCTTCAGGAAGAAAATAAGTCGTCGGGGGCCCTTTGGATGGCTTTGATTTTAATCTTGGCTGTGAGTTCATTTTTTTATAAGGAATATGACTAATCTTGACACAGTGTTTCATAAAATTGTTTAGATTGAGCTGGTATGTTTCTGTTTTACGCTCGTCAGGATTCTTCAAGCGTCTCAACATCGTCCACATGGTCGAAATAGAGGCTTGTTTATTCATAGCTCTAGAGATTCGGCTGAGCTTCTTCCTTTGGACTTGGTTGGTATTATTCGTAATAAGCATGTTTAGAGCCCTGATTCGATCGATGATTCCTTTGGGTCGATACTTTCTTTTCTTGAGGCTGATTCTTTCTCTGATTAGTTTTTTTGTTCTTGAATCATATTTTGAGCTCCCACTTCTTATACATGCTCTTCTGATAATCAAATTCCTTGCATCTATGATAGTTTTGTTGAAGCTTTCCACTGCTCTGTCCAAGGAAAAAAAATTCTCAGGGTGGAAGTTCTGGAGTCTTGAATCGACGTAGTTTGCGAAAGCATTCCAATCTGCGTTTTCGTAATCATAGAAATAAGTTGGTTTCAGTATGGGATGTGGAGAACAGTTCATTCTCATTATCATTGAGTGGTGGTCACTTCGGAGATAAGCTTACGAATTTCAAGAAACGACATTTTCAAAATAATGGAGTTATCTAAGCTACCAATTATTCCATTTCACCACGCATTATTATTGGATTGTCCGGCAACATCGTGTGAAGTAGAAAATTTTCTATTCTTCACCAAATTTTAACCAAAGATAGAAATTTCCTACCTGAAAATGTTAAATATTATTTAATGTTATGCTTTAATAAATAAATTTCTGTTTCTTAGGGCAACTTTTTATGCATATTATGTCAACTTTTTTTATTTTTTAAAGCAATTTAGTTGACTTTTAAGGTCAATTTTTTACATTATTATAAGCAACTTTCCGGTTACCCTAGTCATCATATATGAGAAACTTCGCAGATTTTGTAAAAGATTCAATTGGAGAAAGTGAATATCAACAGATAGAAAAGGTACACGGTCTGAGAGAAGGAGATGAAATAAAACCTCGCAAATTCCTCTCGGGGAATTTTTACAACCCAAAGACAAAGACTGGGATAACCCTAGTTATCAGAAAGTGTACATGAGTGGAGGGCCGATCATGAATGTTAAGATGGAGGTTGGCACCTTCGCTCGCGAATATAGACCATTTATGATAGAGCTAAAATACAAATATACGAAGAACGATCGAGCGATAATAAATACTTTGAGTCGAATGACTGACTTTAACCAGGATTTAGTGACATCCAGTCTAGCTATCTTCTTAATAAACTATACATTTGATGCTCCCGCGAATTTTGGAGACATTGAAATCACTGAAGAGTATCAGGATATCACAGAATATTCCTTAGTTGAAAAAGGTTTCAAAGTCAGAACAGCAAAGATGGCCATGAATTTGGGAGTCTGGTGCAGAAGGAGGAAGAGCAACACTTGAAGAGTGGAGAGTTGCCTTAATGAAAGCGCTCTCGCCTGTAAGATTTGCTCATGCAGCCGAAAGAAACCCGGATGCAGTAGATCCTCTCATGGACAGATACCACACCGTGATGCGCAATTTGGACCCAGCATACCAGCCTGAGAGGTCTTTGGTCTTGAAAATGTACCAAAAGTATCTACCAGACAGAGGATTAGATAAGCTTTGCTGTCTCTTGGACAAAATGTTGTACACATGTCCTGAAGATCCGATGTCTGCACTACGATTCTGTACTATCCCTTTCTACAATGCAGGGAATGCAGTATTGTCACGTGTAGTATCACTATGTGCAGCGTTCCCAAGGGAGCTGGAAAGAGCTGTAATGGTAGAATCTCTATTTGCATCTGCTCATGTAAATGAAGTGAGTAGGTTCATAGGGCATTGTTTTGAAGTCCTAAATCCGGATCACTTATGCATTTATTAGAAGGGATTAGGCCTTGTTAAAGCCTCTGCTTTTAGCTCTATGTCGCTGCCTGGATACTTTATGTGTACGAGTGCAATAGCGGCAATGATAAAGCACCCTAAATTCATGTTCTCTAGGTCAATCACGCCTAATCCTCAGGCTATGGTTAATGGCTTTTTGAACGTGACCTCCATCAGGAGGGAACGAGATGAAAGGCGATATGATCAAGGCACAACGAAAGAGTTACGAAGTAAATCTCACCCCTTTCATATTGTTGGCCGATTCAAAATCTTTTTGTTCACCGACGTCGACCATAACATGGATAGACTATACTCCAGATACATTCTTTTTCGGACCACTCATTTCTCGAATTTATTCCGTAGTGATGAGCATTGTTCCACAGCAGCGTCTATCTGATTGTACCCTCGCGGGATGCCAGCTTTACATAGCACACTGTGTGATGTACCTGATTCTGGAAGCCTACCAAAGCCATGCATTCGACCCGGAAATCCAGCAAGTACTTGATAGTTATCGAGGTCTCAATATCCGAGATCTTCATTTTCCTGATTACTTCTTGGAATGGAAGAACGCCATCGGCGATTTTTCAATTCAGAAGCAGGATCTCCGCCTCCGTCTTTTCCTCCCCCTAATTGACCGTTCGCAGTCGGCTCACAGAAACTATTTCTGGGACCCATCTACGGCGAATCTTCTACCAAACTTCGGAAGCATTTACCTCAAGATGTACTTAGCGTCAGATCTACATTCAATTCAAAGGAATGATAGAACCATTGAGCGCTACCGAGACCTACAACGGCTTACGGAGAACGTTTTATTTGATAACTCGATCGCTCGTTCACATGATGCGCTTCTTCCTTTCAGTTCTGAGACTTTTCAGGCCGGTTCGCGAAGTCAGCTTGCAACTCTCGTTCAAGGTTTCTTATCCAAACCAGATTCCTTAAATGTGTACATGCGCTTTCTTAAATTTGACGAAGCAATTCTGAACAACATTTTCCAGTCCTCCCCTTGCTCCCAACCTGAGGGGCAACGTCTTCTCGATCATCAGTAGCTTTAGATTGCGATAATTATTTTCGTTCTCTAATTGTAAATCTTATCAGGAAAATCTTTTATACGAATGGTCCTCCCCTCATACTGCATACAGATAATGGAAAAGAGTTTAAAAACTCAAAAATGGTTAAGTTTTGTGAGGAGTTTGGGACCAAACATGTTTTTGGGCGTCCTCGTGGACCATGGGTTCAGGGACAAGTTGAAAGGTATAATTTTAGTATTCATTCAATAGATTTAATCAGTCGATTAAAAGATGGTTGTCTTCAACAAGTGCGTCAGAAGGAACATTTGGGAATTATATGCCATTTCTTGGAAGGATCGTATTCAGATACAATACGACCGTCCACGAGACAACACAAAAAACTCCATTCTTACTTTTTACTGGCTGCCAGTATCCTCCAAAAATTAATTGCGATGATTTAAATAATCTCATTGCGTTTGAACCCAAGGTGGAAGTAGTTCAGGTAATTTATTTTAATGCATGTTGATAGGCATGTCATGGTGCATTGAGGAACACAATCAGGGCAGGGGAAAAAATGCAAAAAAGAAGGAGATGGAAGGATGATGAAACGTGTATAGGAAGTGGTGATTCTGTCCTCATAAGAGGAGATTTTAACACAAATCCGGCACATCGAACGATGCCGCTTTACGACCAGGTGGATACGACTATATATAAAGTTGTGAAACAGAATGGCGACAACTATGAAGTTGAGAATGATGAGGGGATTTTGGTAAAAAAACATTTTTCACAATTAAAAAAATTATAAAAACATTCTTTTGTAATTTTAAATGATTAGGTTTTAGAGTTAATGCACCCTTAGGGTTAGAGTTAGGGTCAATCCATCCTTATAGATTTTTTTTAATTAAAAAATTTTTTACTCAATTTTTTTATATATATTAGTTATTAAAAACATATTTTATAAAATCAGGAAATATATAAATATTTAAATTGTGATACTTTCAGTATTTTTATTGTTGCTGTAATCACCGACATTGGAATATTTCCAATAAGTAACAAAAAACTAAATAAATAATGATTTAGGACTAATCGATAATAGATGCACCGATTTACAAAAAAACGGAAAAAAATTGCGATGGAGGCACACCTACGGCATAGGCACACTCGTGGACCGTGACATAATATAACAATAATTAAATTCGTGTTCAGTTTACAAAAAAAGTCTAGAAAAAAATATAACAATAATGATTAAAATTTGGTAGAAATTGATCATTTTAGATTTTAGGGCGCTACAATACAAGATCGCCAAATCCGGGAACAAATAAATAAAAGTTTGCCATAAGAATATAAAGAATAGAACTTTCTATCAAAAAATAAGGTAAAATTCAATGAATAAAGATAAATGAGAAGATTTCAAATAAACGATATAAACAGATTGAAAGAATAAACTCGCAAATATTAAAAATGATGAAATTTCAGATAATTTATTAATTAAAAGAAACTACATCGCAAAATATTCCTTCTAATCCAATTAAATAAAAAATAAAGATTGACCAAATAATGTAACAGGACAACAAGGTATGTCAAAAGAATCCTCACACGTGCCACAATTTATTAGGTTTTCAATTAATAATTGGGTAACTAAAAATTAAGATAATTTTAATTAAAACACAATTCTACCTAGTAGCTTATAAACAGTGTAAATACCAGAGGGGATATCTCAATGATGGCAAATTGTGAAACAGACTTGCGAGCAGATTTTGCAGATTCGAGAAGATTGTTTCCTTGAAACTTTCGCTCCAGTAGATTTTCGAGCAGTTTGTTCAGTTCTGGCCATGTTTTTTTTTATTTCAGACAGAACCGATTCAGACGAGTTATTTTTGTTTTATATAGTTAAACAACATTGTGAATGAATGAATGAATTTAGTTTATTGTAATTAACAGAGAAAGAGAAAGTGACAGGAATTGAGGACGGTGATAGGACGAGACTGATGCCAAGGCAACTGAACTCTTCTGAGCTTGCGTCCAATTCATCTGTCGTAAGCCAGAGTTAATAAAGTAGGTTCATTAATTTTTGACGAGTGCAGAGAGTTTCCGATCGATAAACAGGTCGGTCACCTGAGTTCTTTTCCGGAAGATCGGATAGATTTCTCAATGACCTGTCGTATCTCCGAGGATCTGGTCTCCGCCCAGCTTGGGACGGGACCTCGCGGGTCAAGCCTGTAACGTTGAGCGACAACTCGTCTACAGGCGAGTTGTCGCCTAACTCGCCTAAATTTATTTGGCGACAACTCGTCTACGAAGAAAAATATTTTAAGGGTAAATAAAATAAAATTTTAAAACAAGTACTTTTTATTCTGAACTTTTAAAGCAAATCAACCATCAATTAGCTTAAAATAGCAATCTACTTCAAATTCATGAAAATTTTCACATGCTATTCTCAGTTCAAGTTCCTTTTTGCAGTCTATCGCAGACACTCCATTCCTGTCGCATCAAGAAAAAATTTTTCAAATTTCAATAAAACATTTTCCACAGTGATGAAAGCTAAATGGTAGCATTTCCTCAATAATTTTCGTTCCCACGATGAAACGTCTTTGTAGGCTCCCACAAGACCAAGACATTGTATTTTCCGCCATATCATTTGGCCGAAATGGAAATTGCAGCCAAATACATTAGACGACGAAAAAACTGATTTTGTGGAGTTAATTAACCCCTTTTCAAAATCAATTAAAATAATTGCTGGTGAAGTAACAACAAGTGTCTTTATTTCTTCAAATAATGCACAGTAGGCATTTTCTGTATCGCAAACTTTCAGGAATTTTAGGAATGGTCGGAACAAAATTTGGTATCAGTGTTTCTCTTTCCCGTTGAACGAGACGAGTCAATGAACGTTCCTTTGGCAATATTTTAATGACGTCAACATTGGCTCCAATGAGGCTTCTTGACACCACATTCATAGTTCTGTCTTCTGACGCCTTTGCGGCATCTTTCAGGTCAGAAAATAGTTTCATGCTTTTTATCTCATGATCCTCAAAGGGGCCATGGTTATGAGCATTTTTTGTGCTCAACTTGTTTTGAGCATCCACCGTGCACCTCGCCCTGCATTCTCGATTTCTGCACCTCCAATAGGTAAGACCGTCTTTTTTTCTATTTGTATTATACAAATAGTTCCGGTGTAGTAAAAGTTTGCCATTTCTTTGGCTTTTAAGCAGTTCAAAGTCAGTCATAATAAAGATTAAAGTAAAAAAATTGTTGAAATTTTAATTAATTAGATTTAATCTGGTAAAAATAAAATTTTTTATTTATTTTAAGTAGGCGAGTTGTCGCCAAATAAATTTAGGCGAGTTAGGCGACAACTCGTCTATAGGCGAGTTGTCGCATAGCCATTTTCTCGCATTTCCCGCAAATTTTCTCGAGATCTTTCGAGTAGTACCATGCTTCCATTCCGTACAGCAAGCTGGGTAGGATGGTTGCATGGAACACGAAGAGGAATGTCTTAGGATCCAGATGCATGCTTCTTAAGAGGCGGAGAGCCGCAATGGCTTTCGCTCTCTTTTTCTTGACATGCAGACGGTAGCCCGAGTTAGCGTCGATTGTAAGCCCCAGGTAGCGTATGCAACTGGGGCGCATAATTTCGGTTAGGGGCCCAGAGCTCTGATCTGATGATTTTTCGAGTTGATTTGTAGGAAAGCGGATTTATCCATTGCTAACGAGAGCTGTTTGCTGGCGCATTACTCCTTTATTACCTCAATGTAGGTGAAAAGCCTCTTTTCTGAGGTCAAGGGAGAGGATGATACATATGAGTTATCTGAGGAGGAGGAAAAAGAGCTCAAATTTCTACCAGATATATTAATAGATGAAGAAATGATGAGCGAATGTGAGCAAGAAACCAGTTTTATTACCAAGCAATTGAATGAAATAAACGTGGATGAAGAAACACCTATTATATCCACCCGCTCTCTATCACATTCAACCAAAAGAAAATACTTAGAAACAGAAGATAACTGTTTGCTAAAGACGAAATATAATGCAGTTACTGAAAGTTCATAAGAAGTGAGAGAAGAAAAATCGACAATGAAGATGATAAAAAACATCATCTTTGATGAAATTGAAAACTGGATAAAGCTTTTGCAAGTTCAATCAATCAATTAAGTTTATTGTAATAATGAGTAAAAATAACCAAACAAACACAGAAGGTAAGCAGACCGGTAAATTTTTATACGATTTTTGGAACAACCTTTGTTTTGGAACAATTAATGTTCCAAACGAAGGTTAGACTGTAACAATAAATTACCACAATAATGTCTTGCAATTCATGTCTGGCATTCCCTCTAGTCAAACAAAATTGGAAATAACTGTTGATGGCAGTAACGCTCTCCTCAATCAATTCTATCCATTACTATGTACGTCCAGTCGTACTCCCGCACTTGTTTCAGTTTGTTGCAGACATGATTCAGGAGAGCCTTTCTATACTGCACATAACAAAGTTTCTTATATTCCAGAAAGTCGTGTAAATTCATTATTTTCGAATCACCCTATATGTAAGTCAGTTTATAGAATTAATTTATAAAAGTGAAATTGCCACAACCATGAACTGAAAGATAAAATATTTAATCATTCAGTTAAGATATAATCAATAAAATCCAAAGTATCCGTCAACACGGAAAAGATTCTCATGGAATCATTATGGTAGGATTTTCAACAGTCATGTCGGTCTCTGAATATTAGTATTACCAGCAAATACAGGTTTCGAAGTCCTCAAAGTAGAAAGTAAAGATTAAAAATCGGCAGTTCTGGATTAGGCTGATCGATTCTGCACACACCCAAATCCACCAACAACTGGGCAACCCAGGGCGAGGGAGGGACGTCGAAGTTGTTCAGAGACACGCAGGAAAATATTCTGAAAAGACCGAGAAGAGTCTTGAAATAGCAATAAATAAATAGTTGGATTGTGTCAGAACACGACATTGTTCCCTCGTGCTCAGTGCCTTTCTCATTTATTAAATTGGTCTATCGGTTGAAAAGAAGGGATACTATCGACAATATCAACGTGGAATATAGTTCTTCCTGATCGGCCAACTCTTTCTTAGCAATTTCTATTTTGCTGTCGAAGGATGATTCATTGAGGGAGTTGTAGAGTGACTCAAACCTCAAATGGTCGTCGGCATGTCAAAATTAATATTAAAATATTATTACATTTTATATTCAGAATTTGAAATATTTATGAAATCCAGTTTTTGTTTAATGTGAAAATTCAGTTGATTGTTCGTATGTGTATCATCATCTACATCCGACATAACCCGATCTTATTAACAAATTTAAATACTTTAAAAAATATACCATTATTTTATTACTGTTAAAGCATTTAACAGTGCTTGCACGGTGTTAGTCGCACGGTGTTAGTCGGTATAATGAATAACCGAAAATCAAAACAACGATACCTCCCAAACGGGGTCCCACAAGGATTCTCCTTATAACCAATCCTGTTCAATTTATTTACAAGAGATCTCCCAAATCCAAACGACGAAGATACAATCCTTTTATCATACGCTGACAATCTAATTATTGCAGCAAAACATCAAGATTACAAAGAAGCCACGTGGAAAGTTCAGGAGACGATTAACCGTATGAAGCCATGGTTTCCCTCCTCTTCCGTGTAATCTCATATCTGATAACATTTTTGAATTCAGCGTCCAAAAATAATATAAAATTTGAAAAAATGGCCAAAATCCCAGAATAAATTTCGACTTTTTTTGACTACATAGGGGGAGGTTAAATTTGAAAAGCTTTTTGAGCGTTTTTGGTTGCAAGCGGGATCTGAACTTTACATATTTCTGACTAAAAATGAGTCTTTATTTCCCGACAAAACACCCCCGAGATCCCCACGTGTGTAGATCCAATCGACCTGATTTTTTCAGACATAAGTTTAAATATGATAGTAAATTGTATTAGCCTGTTCAACCTTTTTTGGACCTTTGTCCATGCCAAATCAAAGCCTTTTTGATAAACACGTGTTTCAATAAATATAAAGGAAATTGTTCGAATATGTATTTAAAATTGACTATTTAATGTCAGGACATGAAAATAGCACGATAAAAAAGCTCGTATTTATTGAAAATTTCATAGATCATGTGAAGAAAAAGTTTGACGTTTTTTCTGTCTTCTGTTTCCAAACCACCTTCCGGACTACAGATTCTGGCAAGTCAGTTTTTGCTACAATCTTCCCGATTCTTCTTTGTTTGGCTGAACGATGACTGAAAAAATATTTTCGAGGTATTCTATGGTTTTGTTATCAAAACATGTTCGTTTCTTTCTGGCTTTCGGGAGCGAATTCAATTGGGACTTGGAAATTGGGTTTTTCTTCAGAGATTCTAGAACAATCAAAAAAGAATCTTTTAGATTTTCCATTGCAGTAGTTGGGAGTTTACCCAACTCAAATCTGCATATAGTCGTTTGACACACGGGGAACCCGCCTCTCTTCATTATAATGGCCATCTCGGACTGTGAGTAACCAAAGTTCATTCTTTTAGCCTTGAAATAGTTTCCTAATTCTACCAAAGACTTTCTTTGAAGCATGTCGTCATTTACTGTTGCCTGTTCAGTAAATAGATGAGGCACATTGTCTTCCTTGTAATTATTGGAAATGGCAAGACTCAAATCGTTGACATCAGGCTGGTACAAAGTCACAGGAATTTGCTGACGAGCAATTTCATATTGGATGAAAGGCTGATTGTAATCTGAATAAGGGTTATCGAAAATTCGATAATCCTGTATGAAATCATATGAATTCATCTGGTAATGGTTTAAAAACAAATCATTGTCGGGAATCTGGTACATAGGTTGAAATGTCATGTTATCTGGAAATCTCCTTAAATTTTGGTGGTCAAAAGAATTTAAAAAAAAATCTTCATAAGGATTGCAGGCAAAAAATGTGTTATTGTAATCATTCATGTTATAATTCCGATTGAAATAAAAAATGACGTCGTTTGTATTAAGTATGATAACCCCGCCGATCAGGTCAACGTGATATAAGAATTGCGTGGAATGAAATTAAATATAACCTGTACCTTTGAATAACCCAGAAAAAATTTTATGATCGGTTTTAATAGAACTGACTAGACAAAAATTTAATCTAGTTTAGGATTGATAATTTTTTATTATAAATTATCATAATCATAATTTTTGATTCTAATGAATATTTTAATTAAAGCAAAACAGCGTTCATCGATTTTTTAAGATAATGTTTATGATATATATGTGACCCTCAATTGCACAATGTCTGATATAACACAAGCAATCATACGAACTATCTATTATGTCTTTCAATGTAAGAGGCCTTAAATCGACTTGGAAAAAACATGCACTATGTGAGGACATGAAGAAATACAGGATCTCGGTTGGATGTCTACAAGAAACCAAAGTGAAACTCGGGGATGACCAAGTCTATGGGGACTATCGCCTTATTCTGCTGCCCTCTATGGCCAAGGCTTTGTGACACACAAACACTTATCTACTTGTATTCATGAGGGTTATCGATATGGCCGTGGGTACAGGAACCTTCCGGGCACTCTTCTGGCTCATCTCTGTGAGACCTTTTCACTATTTTTGTGTAACAAGGCTTTCTGCCACGCTGCACGACATCGGACCACATGGACTGGAAGTAGAACAAATGGGATCGGTGAAACTACATCAATTTACAACCAAATCGATTATATTCTTTGTCGACAGGCCGATAAGGCTGCCTTATTCGACTCCCGATCATATGGAGGATCTCGGGTTGACAGTGATCATAAAATGGTCGTTGGATGTTTCAACATCAACATACACCATGCGCCCCTCGACGCGCAAAGACTCCCATCTGCTACAAGGAAAGATATCTCACGGAAAAACTGTTGCACTCCTCCCTCACTCGGGAAAACTAACAAAAATCATTGGAGAGCTATATCTCTTGTATAGGACCGGGTCTTCCTCGAAGAACACATGGGAGTCCATTATGAATGGTATCCATACGGCTGCTGACGAGTACATCGGGAAGCAACCAAATAACAATCACTCCTTTCCCGATATCTCGAGTCAGCCACCTCAATACCTCATGTCGGGATACGTCCACGTATATTTTCTGTGTCAGGAGGGACGCCGCGGCCAACACGGGTGACGACACTGAGGACACTGTGGCTGCCACCAGGGCTCCGATTCCGAAGAACTTCACGGCCGGGGGAGTCAGGTAGGCTATCGTCAGGGGGAGGACGAAAAAATCAAAAATCATGATTATTAACTGCATCACATCAGTGTAGGCGACCGCGTAGATGCCCCCAAAAATAGTATAAAAAACAGTCGAAAACGCAGCAATCACCACAGAAACCACTTGGTTCATCCCAGTGATAATTTTTAGTGACGATGCTGTATTCCTGAGGTCAAAAACAATCAACCGAGGAGGACCGCCGAACTCCACAGTAACTCGCCCAACAAAGCTGGCAGAGTCAGAAGAGCACTTAAAAGACTTAGCCGATGGGTGCCTGTACCCAGACGAGTTCTCGGTCACTTCGGAATATTTGCTCGGCCGTCCCACTGAGGTAGGCACCCAAGTTGCTAATGTGAGGAAAGAGACATGCCTGTCATTGTAAATGTCCCGACGAAGAATCAGATGTGTCGTGTATGGGATGATCGGTTCTTTGTTACTGCAGGATATGGCAAACTGTGTGGGATGCCCATGATGCAGTGTGTATCCGTGTCCTTGATTTGGACCTCGAGGAATAAGATTTTGTGCGGAATGTTGTCCATTGTGATGAAACTTTAAGTAAACTCGTCGTTTCCTGTGCGGACAAACTTTTTATGTTTCGATTTGAGACGAAAAAAAATATTTGAGTTGTTTGTAAAAGCCGGAGACACCGTGAGAGTCCGTGGATTTGGTGGGGATTGCACCCCAGTACTCCTCTTGGTCGAGATGGGGGAGGGGATATTCTCTCAGGGATTAAGTTAGTCAGTTCTATTTATTCTAATGATGCACAAAATCATTTCTTTCTTTACTGTCTCTCTCTATTGGCAAAACATATGAATGGGAGTGCTGAGGGTGTTTAATAATAAGCATGCATGTGTTAATGATATCGACACAGAGCATTGATATGAATAGGGTCGTTATAATTGGCTAGTATTGATTGTCGTACTGTCAGTAATAAGGGTGACCAGAGTGTGTGTCACTGGGCGGGGACACTACTGTGGGCGACAGATTGCCAAGACTGCCTGGAATATCTCAAATGATGTGAATTAATGAGATAAATCTAATTAGAGAAATCAATTATAATTAATTGGCCCACTATACAACCATCAACTCCCACAACACAGGAATGGCAAGAGAAGACTCGTATGACAACATGTTCAAAATACTGATTGTGGGGAATAGCAACACAGGCAAGACCTCCCTCCTCTTCCGTGTGTTTCATATCTGATAACATTTTTGAATTCAGCGTCCAAAAATAATATAAAATTTGAAAAAATGGCCAAAATCCCAGAATAAATTTCGACTTTTTTTGACTACATAGGGGGAGGTTAATTTGAAAGGTTACTAAACCAGGTAGTTTTATACATCTACATAAACTTATAGTTGTTTGATGAACAGGCCCTCCGCAGGAGCTAGGTCGCGGTGAGCGAAGCGAGCTGCCGAGAGTCTCTTCTATAAATGAAACACCATTTAAAAAACTAAGAGGAGTTTCTGGTATAAACACCGTCATTCATGATGATAAAAGTTTTTTTAATTTTTTTAATGTCAAAGAAAGTGAGTGTTCGGATGATTTTTATCATGTATCATCAGAGGATATGGATGTAGAAAATATTTTAGATGTTTCAGGTAAATTTTGAATAACATATGCTAGACAACTTGGATGCTAGTGATTTTATATTGAATTTTTCCACCTAATTTAAATTCACCATATTTAAACGCATGAATAAAAAAATGAATGTTCATCAATAGAAATACGATTTTTCAATTGGGAGCGGAGTATTTTTAGTGAATAATTGTTAGGTTAGAATTCTAAAGGATTTTGGGACAAATCCTTCCCTAAGGTTAAACCGATTTGAATCCCCATATGGAGAACCTGCTGAAGTTGTTCAAATTTTGTCAAACAATCGACTAGAGGTCTATTTTATTATGTCGCGTCCCATGGTGGTTACGCATCCCATGCTGGCTACATGTCACCTGTCAATCAATCATTTTTACGAGGTCATTGGCTGTCAGATGTCATAATTAATGTGGTTTAATCATTCGTTACTCGTGTGGGCATATTTAATATTTTTAGCGTATTATTCAATTTTCAACATGTCCTCTTTAAAATGTATTCCCCTGTATATGTAATAATAGGTTTTGTAAAAAATATCTCAGAATATCATACTATAGTCAATATTTTAAATGGCCAACCTGTACAGACATCTTCAAGACAAATAAAATATAAATTAACTAAAAAATCCACTAAATTTATTGTCATTGATGACTGCTTATACCTCAAAGACGAAAGATTTCAAAAGCACAAATTTGCATGGATAATGAGAGTGAGATGCAAACTATTGCAGATTCTATTCACCGGAATAGGCATTCTGGAATTCGGCCTTTTTCCTTTTCTGAGTGACGTGCAGTAAGTACTCCGAGTTAGCGTCTACCGTCAAGCCCAGATAGCGAATATGGCTTGTGCGGGAAGTCCTCTGAGAATCTTAGGTTCTTGCCTCGGTTTGCGCCGTGAGTTAATTTCAAGGTACGCCGACTTGTCCATAGCAATGGACAGTTGTTTACCCTGACACCAGGTCTCTATCATTCCGATGTAGCTGGAGAGACGGTGCTCGGAGAGTGCAGGGCTTTTTGAAATATCCATAATGAGGACGTCATCTGCATACAAGAGAAAAGTTGTCCGCGGATTGGGAAAGGAAGGAAAGCTGCTCATCACAAGGTTGAACAGCAGCGGGCTGAGACTGGATCCCTGCGGGACACCCCTTCGGAGATGAATATCTCTGGAGTGGAAGCCCGATTGGGACACAAAGGAGATACGGTTTGAAAGAAAGCAGTTCAGCCAGAGAAATGCCTCTCTCGTTGGCTCACATCCGCGGACCACGTCCAATAGGTCAGAGTGGGATACGCTGTCGAATGCCTTAGAAATGTCAAGGCAGATGCAGGATAAAGTTTCGTTGAACTCGATTGCTTTCAAAGCCATCGATTGGAGAATCAGAAAACAATCGCCGCAGCTGCCCCTGAGCGGAAACCCCACTGCTGGGGCAGAAGCACGCTTTTCTGCTCTGCGAAGGAGTCGAGGCGTTTGGTCATAATTTTCCATAAGCCTCGAGATCGTTGGTATTAGACTTATGGGTCGGTAGCTGCTGGCCAGGTTAGCTGGTTTTGCAGGTTTCTTGATCATCCGGATTTCGGCGACTTTCCAGGCACTTGGAACGTGGCTCCAGCGAAGACTAGCCGAGAAGAGGCGTGCCAAAAACTCAGACAGTTCCGGAGGGCCTTCTTTGAACATTTTCATTGGTAGCATGTCATGCCCCGGTGCGTTGTCCCTCGCCGAGAGGATGGCCCAGGTCACCTCAGCGGCGGTGATTGGGTGATGGTCAACAGATAGGGAGTCTGCTTGGTCTATAGGACTGGCATGTGAGTTTCCCCAGCGATCCTCATGGTCCGGCAGAGGACGGTCCAGGTGATCAGCAAATATGTTGGGGATTTCCTCCACCGACGCAGGCATTCCAGCTGAGTTCGATAGTTCTGGTGCCGGAGAGTTCACGAGATGATTAGAGAGTCTGTGTGAGGCTATCCAGAAGTTTGGGTTCCTGTGATTAAGACCAGAGCAGGCCTTCTTCCACATCCTCTCAAGATCTTTCTTTCTTGTGAGTTCAATTTTGTGGTTGAGCAGAGAGATTTCCGACCTTAGGGTACCTTGGTCCGTTGGGTCGGCACAGCGTTTGAGCTTGTTTCGCAGGCGTTTCTTTTCGCCCAGAAGTTGGAGAGAGTTGGGGTTTGATGTGTAATGCCCTTGCTAGTTGGGCGCACCCTCCTAGCGTGGGCTTCCAAGTAGAGTCGCATGAAGTCCGTCAATTCGGCGCCCGAGTTGTCGATGTCCGAGGTAGATTGATAGCTGCCTGGGCGTACGTTGTTGCGAAAGAACAAGTTCAGAGCATAACGGTAGTGCGCCCAGTTGATGTTCGAAAGGGTGTATCGTGGTGGGCAACGGATTTGGGTGTCTACCGAGACGTGGACACAGACCTGCATTGGCAGGTGGTCGCTCCCAATATCGTCGAGTACTATTGGTTCTCCCATAAGATTCGCGACTGATTGAGAACTCAGTGCTACGCAAAGGTTGTCCCAGCCGAATGGGGAGCGGTGGTTCCGGGCTTTCGAGGTGCGGACACAGACGTCTAGCCTACCTGCCGCTCTTTCAAGTAACCGGCCGTCCCGATTGGTCACGCGACAACCAAATGCCGTGTGTTTGGAGTTTAGATCACCGATGAGGAGGCAATGATTTGAGCTGACAAAGAAGTCTTCGATAAGACCGATGCATGGAGCAAGGTTTTTGCAATATATTCCGCCAACTTTTAACCAAAAGCGCTGGGTTTTAATCTCTAGCGAGATAAATTCGCATAGGTTCCGTTCGATAGTCTTGAGGTTACGTGTCTTGAGATTTTGTAAATACCCAGGCTTGTATTTGGGATTAAATATATTCGATAACAAAAATTAAAATCGATGCCAAAGCAGAATGAGCTTTAAAACCGATTTCATAAATAAAAATAATATTTTAAAATTTATAATTGATATTTTAGAATAATGAGAAAAAATCTAAATGCTTCATAATTTATAAAAATGTCAAAACAAAAATCTTCTGAAGGAGCAAGCCTGTCTGCACAGTTCATTTTTGATTAGAAAACCTAATTTTAGAGATTAAAACGAAAAAATAGCAATGAGATCTGTCAAATTATTACCCCCCTCACAACCTAAACCAAATTAGCGTTCAGTATTCATTGATTTTACTTTTTCTATTAAGGTCTACTTATAAATTATTTTATGGGATTCAATGGAAAACTTAAGTTATTTCAATTTTAAATCATGTTAAAATTTTAAATAATTTAATAAATATATTTGTTGATGATAGGCTTGTTAGGTGTCAAAGTCGCGTCTAGCGCTCGGTCGCGCGCTGCGCTCGCGACATATTCCATCCAAGTTAATAGTTCGGTGTCAATAACAGAATAAGTTAAGTTAGATAATCTCTTCTTATTGGAGAAAATAGGATCAGTAGACATTATTTTCTCTTTTCCAAGTCTTAAATCGTTCACAGCCCTTCGAGATATTTTTTTCTTCAAAACAGAAGAAAAAAAGTAAGCTATACGGTCCATCGTGAGACTTTTGTTCTCCTCCATGTACGCAATAATCCGACGTTTTTCAGTAAAAGACAATCTTGTGCACTTACGCATGTTAAATTTAGCGTGGTTGAAATATTTTATATAAAAAATAGTTTAACAAAAAAAATATTTTTAAAAATTAATGGCGAGATTTAGAAAATGGCGAGCAATAGAATATTTATCAAAATTTACTAGAAATTTTTAATTTTTTGAAAAATATGTGGC